>NW_015557114.1:376015-376841 GCF_001515605.1 Sinocyclocheilus anshuiensis | reverse complement strand
CACACACACAGTGAAAGACTGTTGTAATCATGGGAGTGTTACTGAAAATGATACAGAAAAATCCCAGATTCCAGAACAGTGTCCCACGATAACAGAAGATCAAGGACAAACATTTTCAGGAATGAAATTAAGTTTTCAAGCAAAACTAGAACAATATAGCAGTTTAAATAATGAATTTCAAATTAATTAACAAAATAGTCTAAAAGATTTTGTAATACAATAATAATAATGAATGCTATAATAATGCTATTATTGCATGCTTGCAGGTTTAAGTATGCAATTTATGTAAAATAAATATTTTTAATATACACAAACCACTTTATACGCCATGTATGTGTGTGTAAATGTGTGTATGTTATGTATTTATGTGTATAAATGTATCTATTTGCGTGTTTGTGTATGTAGGCCTATATATATATATATACAGTGGGTACGGAAAGTATTCAGACCCCCTTCAATTTTTCACTCTTTGTTATATTGCAGCCATTTGCTAAAATCATTTAGTGTATGTATATAAATGTCTATGTACCTGTATAGGATATATATATATACAGTATATATATATTATATATATATATATATATATATATATATATATATACATGTACGAGTGTGTATAGATTTGTCATATATGCTTGACATAAAAACGAAATGATGTTTCACACGTCCGCACCTCAGTAATTCAGTGCAAAAATATAGAATAAATAGCTAATAAATAAGAATACTAATAAATAAACTAAAACAGAATTTAAAAAGAAAAAGTGCAGTCTTTTAAGTCCAGTTCACATTCTCAAATTAAGCAGTCTTGATAACTGTAGGGAACAAG
>NW_015557114.1:373633-375691 GCF_001515605.1 Sinocyclocheilus anshuiensis | reverse complement strand
ATGGATAGATGGATGGATGGATGGATGGATGGATGGATGGATAGATGGATAGATGGATAGATAGATAGATAGATGGATAGATGGAATAGATAGATAGATAGATAGATAGACGGATAGATAGATAGATAGACGGATAGATAAATAGACGGATAGATAGATAGATCGATAGATAGATAGATAGACGGCTAGATGGATAGACGGATAGATAGATAGACGGCTAGATGGATAGATAGATAGATAGATAGATAGATAAATAGACCACTTTCTATTCTATTTTAATTCTACTTTATATTTATCTTATTTTTTTTATAAACCCCCCCCCAGATTTTTCTATTCTATCTACTTGTTTTTCTTTGTGTGCGTGTGTGTATAATATTATATATATATATATATATATATATACCTTCCTACGTGTACTGTGTTAGGGTGTGTGTGTGTATAATATATATATATATATATATACCTTGCTATGTGTACTGCGTTAGGCTAACCGAGACTTGTCATTTGCACTTATATATTGTTTGTTATTTGTTAGTTTTGACTGCTTTTATTGTCCTCATTTGTAAGTCGCTTTGGATAAAAGCGTCTGGCTAAATGTAAAACTGAATATATAAATGTAAATCTGAATATATAGAAGTAAATCTGAGTATATAAATGTAAATCCGAATATACAGATATAAAACTGAATATATAAATGTATTGTAAATCAGAATATATAAATGTAAATCTGAATATATAGATACAAATCTGAATATATAAAAGTACATCTGAATATATAAATGTACATCTCAATATAAATACATCTTTGTTATCTGGCATGTCAAAAGACAGATGTTCTTATTTATTATTTTTATTAAAACAATATGCCTATACATCCTGAATGCATCAATTAGGATATTGTACTATATTAATTACTGTAAGTGTATATAACTTATCTAAACCAAACGGAGTATTTTTACTGTATTTTACAAAAGGCTGGCCGTAGCGCCAAAAAGTCCTCACAATTCAACATAGCTACAAATTTTGCAAGTTCTTGTCTGGTGTAAAACAGCCACTGTATCTATTTTTGCTATTCTAATATAAATAAATCCATGTTATCACGTAGCATTTTTCCCTTTACTAGGTAGTGGTACAAATTATTTCAAGGAATCACCTGGAAAATTTACATGATATTGGTTTTAGTTGGACCACTATATCTCAAAAGCTATGTATTAGCATCAGGACTTGATTTAATCACAGAAGGGAACTTGGGAATTTATGTGGGATTTACACCTCTCTCTGATGGAGCTTGATCACCATATAATCAACATCCTGTTATCTGTACCTTATTCTGGGGAAACATACATTCAAGGCAGCTTGAGAGGCAGAGGACTTAGACTTCAACAATGGAGAGTACGGGAGCATGTACTTGTATATATTCAGATTTACTTCTATATATTCAGATTTACATTTATACATTCAGATTTACTTCTATATATTCAGATTTGCATTTATATATTCAGATTAACATTTATATATTCAGATTTACATTTATAAATTCAGATGTACTTCTATATATTCAGATTTGTATCTATATATTTGTGGTTATAACGTTATATTCACATTTTTAGTTTATATATTCAGATTAACATTTATATATTCAGAATTTACATAATTATTTCCTGTTTGGCACCTCATATTTATATATTGATTTTTTTTTACTTTATATGTTATATATAATTTATATATTAATATTTTATTTTACAGTTTTTTTTTTTTTTACAATGTAAGAATTTGTTTAATTATAATATTTAAATAATACTTGTTTAAATAATTTGTTTCATTATCACATACTTTTATTATATGGGTCAATTACAGATCTTTTACAAATCTTTAACAGTGCCGCAGGATCTTAAGAAATGTAATCTTTGAAATAAAGTTGGTTGAATATTTGGAAAACAAACAAAGTCTTTTCAAATTTGCTTTAACCACTATATTTACATTTAGTCATTTAGCAGATGCTTCTATCCAAAGCGACTTACAAATGAGGACAACAGAAGCAACCAAAACCCACAAAAG
>NW_015557114.1:349123-373623 GCF_001515605.1 Sinocyclocheilus anshuiensis | reverse complement strand
TACATACATACATACATACATATATATATATATATATATATAAAAAGAATGGACAGAAGATATCCTGGGTCATAAAATCCCCCCAAAATTCTAAATAATAAAAAAATATTATTGAACAAAAATATATTACAGATTTTCCAGAAAAACAAAAAGTTACATTTCAAAGATTCGGGCACTTTTGACTGCAAAGGTACCAAGTGTGACCCAAAAATGAAGAGGCTCAGAGGGGGAAACCGATGCCTTGCATTGGACAATGAGTTCTGGGAGCAAACAAAAGTGATTTTGTACCTGGCCATCATAAAATACAGCTTGCCACGGCAACTTATCTTTTTAACTATGTCCAGGCTTAAAGCAGCACTATGTAACTTTTTCTCAAAATTTGCAAAATGTATGTAATGAGCGAGTACATCATGAATTCATCTTCCAAACTGCGTTTTTGTCTTATTCTGAATCACTACGGTACACTTATAATAAGTACTTATATTTGGACTATTGTAGCCTGGTCGGGTCATCACAGCTGCGGAGTAACACATACCTGCGTGAATCGCCAGAGACATAAATTAGAGAAGTAGCTCCGGTTGGAATGTTCTTCTGCGGGATGTGTGCAGTTCTGTTTATTAACCGCTAGAGCGCCAAAATTTACATAGTGCTGCTTTAAATATTAATTGAATTGAATAGTGCTGCTTCAAATATGAAAAACTGAAAATTGTTTTAATTGATTAGCATTCTAAAAATACCATTTTATTTAATATATCCTGCCTCTTTGTTGCTTCTCACCCCATAAGAGCTGAGATAATGTCAATTTTGACAACACATCACGTTGAAATGGCTGAATCGTTCCACCCCATCCACCCACCTTTCCATGCATTTGACTTCTGATAACACGACAGGCCACTCCTGACACTGTAGGGTCTAAGAGAAGATTTTATTAGACATGTTGCAAAAGTTCATGTAAATACATCTGTTTATTTGTATCATATATATTTGAACGGAAGAGCAAAGTGAAAAGTGCTGCTCAGATATGGATTAGAATTTGAAAATGAGTGTTGATCGCTAAATCTGTACCACACAATGCAATGCTAAGCAGTCTGAAGCTGGAGATATCATTGGATTTTTATTTGTGTATTAAACAAGATGCTTTAAAGGAACACTCCACTATTTTTGAAAATAGACTAATTTTCCAACTCCCCTAGAGTTAAACAGTTGAGTTTTACCGTTTTCGAATCCATTCAGCCGATCTCCGGGTCTGGCGGTAGCACTTTTAGCTGTAGCTTAGCATAGATCATTGAATCTGATTAGACCGTTAGCATCTCGCTCAAAAATGATGAAACAGTTTCTATATTTTTCCTGTTTAAAACTTGACCCTTCTGTAGTTACATCGTGTACTAAGACCGACGGAAAATGAAAAGTTGCGATTTTCTAGGCCGATATGGCTAGGAACTATACTCTCATTCCGGCGTAATAATCAAGGAACTTTGCTGCCGTACTATTGGTGCAGCAGGCGCAACGATATTACGCAGCGCCTGAAAATAGTCCCAGCTAGGTAACTTCCAATAAGCCTATTTTCAGGCGCTGCGTAATATCATTGCGCCTGCTGTTTTGGTCATTTTTGATGCTAACGGTCTAATCAGATTCAATGATCTATGCTAAGCTACAGCTAAAAGTGCTACCGCCAGACCCGGAGATCGGCTGAATGGATTCGAAAACAGTAAAACTCAACTGTTTAACTCTAGGGGAGTTGGAAAATGAACCTATTTTCTAAAATAGTGGAGTGTTCCATTAAGCTTCCACAGAAGAAATGTAAAATATTCTGATCTTCTCTTTTTCCCCTCTTGAATATATATACCTTTGCCAACTGTTAGGACAAGCACAGTTTTAGATTGTACAAATTGAAAGCAATATATGTTTGGCACTGAAATAACAGACTTCAACAATACAGGTGAGTAGAAATTCCCAGAGAGTTAAAACCCTGCTCCTGCACCACGGTTTTGACTGATTAAACCAAGACAGGTCAAGGTTAGTTTAATATGGGTTAGTCTGGACCTGATAAAAAAAAATTACAAAATGTACACTGTCATACAGGATCTAGAGTTTGTACTGCAAATATAAATGAAGTGGGCCTGAGTTGATGTTTGGTGTCGCTAAGTGTGATTGTACTGTATCTGACAATTCAAATCATCTGTCTGTATGAATCCAGAATGTTATAGGTACTGTAATCTGCATTCATTGTTTTGGTTGTATACTGTGGCATTACTATGTAAGCCAAGGAACAAAACCGACAAAAACTCATGTTTCACATTGCATAATTCCTATATGAATTAACAGGTGGATTTCATAATAAATGGCTTTCTTAGACACAAATACACCTTTGCTGCAGAGCAAATCTAAACCAGCCCCTTTTAAAGTATTTACAAGGAGTGAAAGTGCTCGATTTGCATTTCTCAGCGTAAAAATAATCGTCAGACTCATCTCCATGTCTCATCGATAAGGATCACTTTTCACACTAATGATGACAAAGCTGCCAAAAAAAAAAAAAAAAGCAGTTTTTTTCTTAAATTACAAGTGCAAGTGGGTATAAAAGTACAATCAACTATGAAGAAGTAGTGCTGGATGTCTGGTTCGGACGAGTCAAGAAAATGGCTAAAAAAGGAAAGAAGCTAAAAAATAAAAAAGGCACATATTTTCCCTTTTTCTGTATATATGTAACTCTGTTAATGACATGAGTTGTTTTAAAACAGTGTAGATATGCTGTCATACAAAAAGTATTTCTAAGCTGAAGCTGAAGCCATTATCTCTGTACATGTTATTGTTCAAACTGTTATCATCTGAAGTTAAAAAGTAGGATACTCTGATTAGACTATATAATCTGCACATACTGGACTGTAAGTGCTGCTTTGCTGCATCTGTTGCAAAAATAAGAGACGTGTGGAACACTACATAGTAAGTGACCTTAGACAATTAGCTTTCATCTACTAATAGTTGATGCTGGGAGTCAAACACCTGAGACGACATGTATGGGATAATCTATTCGTGGTTACGTAAATTTCAACAGTTCAGCCGTTTGTTAGCTTTTTTTTAGAACCTCTAATTACCCGTCTCTTCCTCCGACTCCACTGTACTGTGGTCAATCATGGAGTTGTGTGCTGGGTTGCATACGGTCCTCTCTCTCACACGCCTCCGCCTCCCTCTGCTGTCCCGGTGGAGTGGGAGTGAGGGGACGGGGTGGATGTTTAAGGCATCGTGTCCTGCTGCTGGGAGGAGCTTCACTTCTGGTGAAACAGCAGCGATTTGACACTCCCAGCTTTGAATTTTGGTAACTGGTTGCTGATGATCTCCGCGAGCATTTCGGGAAACTCCACGCTGAGGGATTTATTCACAAAGGTGTAGAAACAGAAGTTCAGGAGTCCACCCACCATCTGAAGACATACAGAGGGGTTAGAGATGTGAAACAGCATTTGTGATGCACTTTACTTTCGAGTGAATCCCAAAAGTAGGGCGATTTTATGATATTAATATCATTTTTCTATGCACACATTTTCTCAGTTTCATTAAAAGTGAAGGAAGTTCATACATTTTGAAAAATGATTATGAAACTGAACATAAACTGCCATTCAAAAGCTTAGGATCATTGACATTAATTAATTTGATTCAGCACGGATGCATTAAATTGATCAAAGATTTTTGCATTGTTACAAAAAGCTAATGTTTCAAATAAATGCTGTTCTTTTAAACTGTGTATTCATCAAATATGAAGCAGCACAAATGTTTCAACATTGATAATAATAATAATAATACACGTTCCTTGAGCAGCAGATCAGCATATTAGAATGATTTCTGAAGGATCATGTGACACTGAAGACTGGAGTAATGATACTGAAAATTCAGCTTTGATCACAGAAATAAATTATATTCTAAAATATTTTACAATAGCGAACGGTTATTTTAAATTGTAAAAATATTTCACAATATTTCTGTATTTTTGATCAAACAAATGCAGCCTTGTTGTGCATAAGAGTCTTCTTTCAAAACATTAAAGAAATCTTAAGGTACATTTAAAAAATCAGGCCGGTTATGATTTCACGTCTCATGATTTCATGTCTTTAAACTACAATAATAATTTATGCAATAAAAAGGCAAACCACAGACATTTGCTTTGTTCCAAAATCTAGTGAATTGCCAAAGCAGGCAGCATCATTTATGGACACTCCTGATGTGAAGACTGTTCTCAAAAGATAAACATCAAAATTATATGCTGGCTAATATACGATACCAAGTTTTGGCAAAATTCTAAGGCAGCATCCTTTGCTTCACTGTGCTTTGCAGTGAAATAAATCCCAGTAGGAATTACAATTATTAAGTAGCAATAAAAAAATATATTTTAATGGAAAAGACAAAATTTGTTTATGCAACTGGCCCCTGATATGGTGACCCTAGTGCCATGTGTTTTTATGCTTATTAGAGTATTGCGTCTTTAGCTTAGGGACATACAAAACTCTACTGGGATCAATTGTTGATCTGAGTCTCTAGAGTGATATTAGTATGTCGTACAGAGTTGCTTCCTATGCACAGCGTTCCAAATGAGTCCATCTCAGTTAGGATGCCTCTTTAGCAAGTGCAGCTCACTAGGGTTTGGAGCAGAGCCATAGTTTTCAAAGAGCATTATTTAGGATAAACCATTACATCATGCATGGAGTCCAGTAGCTTAGTGAGCTGATAGAACCGTTGCCAGTTCTTGCTGGAGTTCTCCTCTCTCTTCACAATGGCCTTGCCCAATTCTTTAATGTAAGACATACGTAGCTCCTCAAACACTGACTGGCTCTTCAAACCATCCTTCGGCACTGAGAAAGCACAACAACACACAAAGGTTTTGTTACGGTCCTCTGTAAAATGAAGTCATTTGACATCAAATGAATTCATCTGGATTCTCAGGGAACCTGAAACCATACGGATCAAGCATTAATGGCTTCTAAAGAAGGTCACCTGTGCTCAGGAGCAGAAGGACTTTCATGCACAGGTACTCCTCGTTGGACACTTGCAGTCTCACAAACTCATTGGAGATCTTCAGCATCTGTTCACACTGATCATTCATGTAGGGCAACCTCATCCTCTCTCTGCAGATGGACACACAAGACTCTTATTAGGCTTTTATGGGCAGTTAAAGGAACATTTCTCCTAAAAATTCAAATTTGCTCACCCTTAGGCCATCAGAGATGGAGATGAGTTTGTTTGGTGATTGGAAGAGATTTGGAGAAATGTAGCATTGCTTCACTTTCTCGCCAATGGATCCTCTGCAGTGAATGGGTGCCGTCAGAATTAATTAGAGGAAGTGTTATTATGGACTGGTATTTTGTCCAGAAGCATTAAAGTAAAAAAATTGTAATAATGAATTTATTACAAACAAGCAGCTTTTGGCTTCTCAAGACATTAACTGATGGACTGGAGTGGTGTGGATTACTTGTGGATTATTGTGATGTTTTTATCAGCTGTTTGGACTCTCATTCTGACGGCACCCATTCACTGCAGAGGATCCACTGGTGAGCAAGTGATGTAATGCTACATTTCTCCAAATCTGATGGAGAAACAAACTCATTGACATTTTGGATGGCCTGAGGGTCAGTACATTTCACAATAGACGATAAACGTTCTGTTTATAATGAGTGCACGCTGCAGATTTGTTGTCTACCGCTGCTCTTCTGGGTGGATTTTGATTGAGTGTCCATGTTTTTATAGTTCATCAGCTAGAACAAAAAAAAGGTTCTGAAAGTGATTCCAAAAATAGTTGTGGTGTGAACTATTTTCATAGAATTAGAATGATTATTTAACACTTTACAGTTATCGTTATCATTATAGTTTCCATGGTGTGAGCGTGTCTTTAAACTGCCAGAGAGATTATTAAAGCAAATGGCCTGTTAAATGAGATACATACTCATTGATGACCAGGTCTGGCGCGAAACACAGCATGTTTCCATTACACTGCTGGTATGACCTCCAGCCTAGTCCAAATGACATGAGGAAGAGCCAGGAACACTGCAGGAGGGTCATCTGATCATCCAGGTGAAGGTTCCTAAACCCTAAAAAGAGCAAAATTGAGCTTTTAGTACACGCTGCGGCTGAAGATCTTCCACATGGCTTTTTAAAGACGTCACTCAACCTTTTTTTTTTATTTTATTTTTTTACAAAATGAGATTTAAGACAAATTATAAATGAGGTGGTGTCCTTTTATTATTTCGCAGACAAAATGCTGCACATTGAAATGTCAAATAACAAAACTAAATAAAAAATTAAATGGAATCCCAAATCAAATAAATAATACAAATAAAAGAAATCTCTTCATATAACCAAACTAAGGCTTTGCCTGTGCTCTTTCCATTTAAAATTAGAGGCAAGCACAGCATTTTAATCACGATCCAAACAAAGATGTTGCATACATGCAGCAGGAGCAGTTTCTGATTTAAATTAGATTGTATAATTTGAAGCAAAAACCGAATGGTCTCACTTCAGCTTGTGAAAATACACTACATAAAATACATTTTACGCAGATTCGCTCTCTGACAGCAGGTGGCGCTTATGGAACAGCAGCGATACATCGTTTCCTCAGTTACTGCTGTAAACAAAGCAGTGCTCAGCTTTAATTACTTTAAACTTTATTTAATTTAAACACTGCTTTAATATGCATTATGCAGAGGCAAGATGAAAAGAAAATACATTTAAACTTTTCTGAAGACAGTCAGTTCCCCTCAGAGATACACTCATATACACCCCCACCGTCAACTGTCTCGCGATTTATTTTAACATTTCATACTTCTATCAGCTTGCGGTGCATCGTTACATCCCTAGTCTCAAGTTGTACCTGGCAGAGCTTTGGCCCATTTGACCGCAGAGATGACCTGCCGGCCGCCCAGCCTGTTCAGAGTGGTCATAAGGCGGGTGGAGGTGTCAGGGATGGTGCTGTCGTATCCGGCGTAGATGGTGTCCGGCTCGATGGCCTTTAGCAGTGACAGCATGGTGGGCACCACCTGGGGCATGGGTTTGGGCACCAGTGCCCGAGGCTCAGGCAGCGGAGGAAGATTGTGCTCTGGAATTGACGGCTGCTGGATTACCTTGCCGGGATGACGCCCCTTCTTGGTTTTACGGGCTGAGCGGTGAATGAGCAAAGTTTACGACAGTCAGTTTTCAAACTTCATGCATTTCCCTTGATTGAATTGAAGTTTTGTTATACATCTAAACTGGCATGTGGGGACACACTGGTGTAATTATGTAACAAGTGCAACATTTTGTGTTACCCTCTAGGTTCATGCCTGTCATGAGGCATTTGCGGTAACGACAGGCAGGGCAGTTCTTCCGGCGGATTTTGTCAATGATGCAATCGTTCCGTCCAGCGCACAGGTAATTGTGTTGCCCTATGAGAATCAAGAATAGTGTGGATTAGACAGGATGCCTCAGGAGTTCCTCATCATGCACAGCTCCACATGAGCTGTCAAAAACTGTCCTGAAACCAACTGCATTGTTTTTAATTGCTATTTTTTAAATGCAGAGCCGTAGTTTGTATAGTTCAAATATATGCACTTAAAATACACACGGATTAGCTGTAAAATCCTATTCATGTTATCTCTCTGCATTAGAGTGATTATCAGAACACATTTTCTCTGTCAGGCACAGATGCATTTCAACACCCACAGAATAAAAAGCATTTTGACCAATGAAAGACTCAGTACGAGTCGCTCGAAATAGACATGCAGTGAGAAAGTCAGGTCACGCTAGAAGGACGTGTCTCTAAATCTACCTAATCATGTAAAGAAAGACAGAGGCATATAATCACATTTTAGTTACTAGCAAAAAACACTTGCGTCGCGCCTGGCGTCACATTGTGCCACGTGTATGATAGGGCCCAAAATGTGTCAGAACTTTCTCACCTTCAACTGCTCTCTTAAAGAAGACTTTACAGCTTCCGCAGGTGAGGACTCCATAATGGCATCCTGAAGCTTCATCAGAGCACACGAGACAGCTCTTGTGTGTGCCGGACTTCCCGGCAGCTGAGGATGTGGCAGTGCGGTCTTCAGGTCTGAAAACACACAAACACAGGGATGTGTGTATATTAGCTAACAGGAATAATACCGTTTAAAGATTTTGAATAATAATGAATTAATATGGTTCAGCAGGAATGGCAAGAACCATCAGCACACATTCTCTTTTATCTTCATCTTTTTACTAACATAGTAATATAAGTAGTTTCAGCCCGCTCCTATGCCAATGCAATAATTATGCAACATGAGAATGAGGATGTGAGACTGGCCACCAGGGGGCGACGGCTGAACGACGGCCTAAACGTTTAGCACTGCTCCACCTCCACACTGAGCCACATTTGCAACGCCTACACATGCATTCAGCGTAAGACAAAGACTATGAGTAGAGAATATGAGTAGGGCTTCACAGTGTTGTAGACGCATGCAAATCTATCAAGTGAAGCAGAGCGAAAAGGAGGAGAGGACAGTTGCATATCCTCTTTAGACAACATGTTTCCCTCTAACAGATGGCAAATGCCAGACAAACAGCTGTCATATCAATATGATTTTCAGTCTAAATTTTAAACTTTTAAACGTTGCGGGCTATAAGTACATGGAAACATAGCTATGAGTCAACTGGTAGAGATTTTGCTGTATCATTTGTAATAAAGTACATACATTTAGTACATACATACGGGGGAAGTCGTGGCCTAATGGTTAGAGAGTCGGACTCGTAACCCAAAGGTTGTGGGTTGGAGTCTTGTACCGGCAGGGATTGTAGGTGGGGGGAGTGAATGTACCGCGCTCTCTCCCACCTTCAATACCACGACTGAGGTGCCCTTGAGCTCCCCGGGCGCCGCAGCAAAAAATGGCTGCCCACTGCTCCGGGTGTGTGTTCACGGTGTGTGTGTGTGTTCACTGCTGTGTGTGTGCACTTTGGATGGGTAAATGCAGAGCACTAATTCCGAGTATGGGTCACCATACTTGGCCACGCCACGTCACTTCACTTCACTTCATTTGCATGACTATCAGCTATGTATTCACATGCGAGGGAAACAAAGAAACATGGAGTAGCGTGAAAATACAGAGTGAGACGTGTTACAAAGACGTGTTAGGCAAAAAACAAACATCACAACTGGCAAGATCCAACTGATGTGTTTAATATTAGTTTTACTTCATATTAATTTTATCTAGTGTTTTGACTCACATGTTACAAAATGTGAAGTTTTTTTGCTCAATATCAATAATCTTATCTTTTGGTCTGCGTTTCAAGTAAATAAGTTCCAAATAAATAATTGAATGAGATACCTGTTATTTTATTGAAATTACTAGACATACTACATGGTTATACAATATATAAAAGTATATATATATATAACTCATCTACTTGATTATTGTCACAGCATGCATTTTATTGCCCTTTAAAACAAAAAAGACCTGTAAAAGAAGCAACCTGTGCATGCACGCTTGAAGTTTTAATAGCATCTTGTCATACCTTTCAAGCTCAACCTGATCTCTATCACCTAGTAAACATTTTAATAATAGTTTCGTAACCCAAAGGTTGTGGGTTTGAGTCTCGTACCGGCAGGGATTGTAGGTGGGGGGAGTGAATGTACCGCGCTCTCTCCCACCTTCAATACCACGACTGAGGTGCCCTTGAGCTCCCCGGGCGCCGCAGCAAAAAATGGCTGCCCACTGCTCCGGGTGTGTGTTCACGGTGTGTGTGTGTGTTCACTGCTGTGTGTGTGCACTTTGGATGGGTAAATGCAGAGCACTAATTCCGAGTATGGGTCACCATACTTGGCCACGCCACGTCACTTCACTTCACTTCATTTGCATGACTATCAGCTATGTATTCACATGCGAGGGAAACAAAGAAACATGGAGTAGCGTGAAAATACAGAGTGAGACGTGTTACAAAGACGTGTTAGGCAAAAAACAAACATCACAACTGGCAAGATCCAACTGATGTGTTTAATATTAGTTTTACTTCATATTAATTTTATCTAGTGTTTTGACTCACATGTTACAAAATGTGAAGTTTTTTTGCTCAATATCAATAATCTTATCTTTTGGTCTGCGTTTCAAGTAAATAAGTTCCAAATAAATAATTGAATGAGATACCTGTTATTTTATTGAAATTACTAGACATACTACATGGTTATACAATATATAAAAGTATATATATATATAACTCATCTACTTGATTATTGTCACAGCATGCATTTTATTGCCCTTTAAAACAAAAAAGACCTGTAAAAGAAGCAACCTGTGCATGCACGCTTGAAGTTTTAATAGCATCTTGTCATACCTTTCAAGCTCAACCTGATCTCTATCACCTAGTAAACATTTTAATAATAGTTTTAGTCATAATTGTCTGTTCCAGGGCTTTTCAACAGTTGGCCCGCAGGCCAAATGTGGCCCTGAGATTAGAAGAGCACTGCTCTATTCAGTGAGCGAGAGCATTATGCATCAGAAAACAGAACAGCTGTGTCAAACACCACCACCTGTAACAGAAATTATGAGAGGATGTAGGTCTATTAGGGTGGAACTAGGGCTGCAACAAACAAATTGATTAAACTAAAGATTATTAGAATGATTAACTGACTAATCATCGCTTATTTCACTGATTAATCAGTAGGCTCTGATCAATTAATCCACTTTTGCAATTTGTTAAAATACTCATTCTATACATATTCATATAGAGCTGCCTTATAGCAGAAAATCAAGTTGTAATTCTAACTGAAAGTGACACTGACACTATTTTTTCATGTTTAATACTGTAATGCTGCTTGCTTTATAGCAGTCTATTGCATAAAGCGTCATATAAA
Source organism: Sinocyclocheilus anshuiensis (assembly GCF_001515605.1). Lineage (NCBI taxonomy): Eukaryota > Metazoa > Chordata > Actinopteri > Cypriniformes > Cyprinidae > Sinocyclocheilus > Sinocyclocheilus anshuiensis. The sequence goes on along the minus strand of NW_015557114.1, from coordinate 362,789 downwards.
TAAACATGAATTAACTTTACTGTAGTGCCGATTGCAGAGCTGGTGCAAGCATTCACATCTCTACAATCAGATGCTTCCTTAACTGCTGTTTTCTCACCGCTGTCATTTTTGATTTGTGTATATTTTGTTATTGAGAGCACGGAGCATATACTTGGGGCAGTCGTGGACTAATGGTTAGAGAGTCGGACTTGTAACCCAAAGGTTTTTCCTCTAACGGAAGAATGAAAAAGTCAGTATATCTGGGCCACACAGCAGCATTTTTTGTTTATAGTTTTGTAAAACTTTCCCACACTGGTTCGGCTTCATTTGAACGTCTCCTAAGCATGTCTTCTTCTATTGGATTGCAGCCGGGAGGGCTGAATTACAGTCTGGTCACACTGTACACACTACACACTGGTCAAACCGCGCTACTGCAGGCCCTTACATTAGGTAATTTGAGATCAAACGACTATTCAAAAACAATATTATTATTTGTCAACTATTTTTTATTGTCGACGTTGTCGATAATGTCAACTAATCGTTTCAGCCCTAGAAGCTATAATAGATTGCTGCAGGAAAAAAAAAACACTTTAATATTTATAAAAGTTATGATATTTTGATTAAAACTTTTGAGGTCATTTTTTAAACGAGACATGCATGGATTAATTTTTCACAATAAGATCTATGACATGCATTTAGAAAATAGATGAGGTGGATTTTCTTTTCATGTCGACTTTAAATATAAATCGGCCTGTCTTTGCAATGAAGAGGAATTTGAGTTTGAAAATGAAGAGATACCCGTTGCTAAAATCCCACTCTCTTTATCTTCCGTTTACTTATTTATAGACTGCATTTGATGGCCACAAAAGCATGTGACTTCCTCCACATTACTTATCCATCTGCTAGTGACGTATCGATCTCTACATTCCCTTCTATCTATTGATCACAGTGGGCTGAAAATCTCACATTCAGTTTGGTTACGGGGCAACATTTTAGTTGTCAGATGCTAGATTGCTAGTCTATTTGTTGTAATAGCTTCATTATACCTTAAAAGGCACATTATGACATTTTGCAAAAGGTTGTGGGTTTTAATCATCGTCTTTATGACAGAAATGCCTAATTCGTGGCTGAAGTCTTCAGTCCCCCAGGATCGGAGAGCAAAAGCAGCAATAAAAAAAAGGAAATAGCACCTACCCTGAGGAGAAACACATGAAAACAGAAAGAGGAAGTTGAGCATGCCATCGCGGTGTCTGATATTTTTGCCTTGCTATAAGACACAGCCTCATGAATAAGGCAGCAAGTACAAACACGCTGCATTTTACACATCAATTCTTAAAATAAAACTATAAATTGTTCCATGAATATATGATCACAACACGAGAAGCTCTTTCTTTCCTTTTTGCACAGATGACTCACCATGTTTGTAAAAAAAGGAAAATGTGGGTCACATTTACTTTCCAACCAGTCTAACCACACTGGTTTGCTCAACCCGAAATACAGTTACATTATCTTCATTCTTCTCAATGGAAATGTCACAGGGTTCAGACAGTAATCATTAGTGCACAATGAGAAAAATAGAGAGGAAAAATACATTTTATAAATACTATTACACAGGCAAGTGTGCTGTTGTATATGAATATCAGCAGATTCAGCACGGCTGTCACATGATTTCAGCGTTTCCCACAGACTTACACTATTTGTGGTGGCACTTCCCCCATTGGGAGGGGGGGGTTGTTTTGTTTTGTATTATAATCAGGGCTCGACATTAACGCTTCTCCGCTTGTCCGGGACAAGTGAATGTTTTGGACAGGCAAGTAAAAGAGAAATTTACTTGCCCAATCGGACAAGTAACTTGAAAATGTCAATACCAAAAACAATAATAACTGCCTTTATTTGTGATATAGCCTTAGTTATAGGGGTGTGTGATATATATCGTTTGCGAGAATATCGTAATTGTTGTTTTAACGATGCGTGATTTGACATTATCGAGTATATTGCAAAAATCAACCATTACACACCTACAGAGTGCACGCATATATTAGGCCTACATAAAGAAGTCTAGTAGGTTAGACTAGTGCACGTGTGCGTTCTTTCACTGCATGATTCAGTATTAAAATGCAGAAAATTCAAGATATGCGGGGGAAATGTATATATTTATATCATTTCATATAGTTAAACAATATCACACGAAGATCAGAAGATTTTTTTGCTCCAAAAATCAGCATGATTACAAATGTGATTTTATACAGTTCAATAAACAAGAAGTTAATATTAAGAGACTTACGTTTTAGACACCATATTGCCTGTTTTTGTTCTATTTCGCCAACAGAAATAATTCCAAACACAGCCACAGCACTGTTTTGCGTCTCTGAGCAACATGACAGTGTTTCGTTCCTGAATGAATCAACCATTTAAATGATTCGGTTCAATCGCAATGACTCGCTTATTAACAGTGACTTGATGCCACCTACTGGCGGTTTTAATTTCACATTTCAATATTTTTTATTTATTTTTATATATAATTTCAAATATCAGTATTCAACGTTTTATGTATCGAAACATTATTCATTTTGTAACTGCAGGTTAAAGCATTCCATGTCCATCAGAGCTGCATTAAACAGTGGGTAAATATATCTATTCCACTTCAGATGCAGCTTCTGTGTTTCCTCTGCATTGCAACGATGAATTTTGTTGATACTGGTTTCATTTTATTATTTTGTTTATTATTTTATTTAAAAAGAAAAATCTAACTAAAACTAAATGTGACATGCTCACAAAATCTACTATGTATACTCTATAAACACTATACTATGTTTTGCATAACTACAATAAATAATTATATTTATAACTCAATTTAAATGTATTTTTTTCTCTCTGGGCAAGTAAATTTTATACTCGTAAATGACAAATTTACTTGTCCGAAGGACAACCACATGAGAATGCTTAATGCCAAGCCCTGATTATAATACTAAAAATACAAAAATGCTCCAATGCAAATATTTCAAATTGCGAAGAAATTTATTTACATAATTAAACATGTCCCCCACACCACATCTCTACTTTTTATAACACATTTAGCACTTTTTTAACATACAATTTTACGGGGCTTTCTTGAAAAAACTTAATGGAAAATATTTTTCAATATTCATCTGGATTGAAGGAGCAGACATTGAGTGCCAGTTAAGGAAGTTAACGTTACAGTCGATATAAGTTAGCCTATGTCAGGTTATCTGCAGGGTTTTTAAAATCACATTTAAGGCTTTTTAACACCTTTTTTAAGATCTGCACGAATTAAATTAATACCTTATGAGCAATGTCTGTGGTAACATATTAAACTGTAATATGGCTGTAAAAAAAAAACATGATTTACAGTTCAGATACAGGTTTTTACAAATCTGTAAAAAAAAAAATCCGAATCGGAATCGGATCGTGAGGTGACTAAAGATTCCCAACCCTAGTAACGACTGTACACAAAGCAGCGCTGTGCTCATAAACGCTTTATCAGGGATTATAAGTAGGTAAAATAAAATTAAAATGACATTGATACTTTTCTGAATATAGTCCGTTTCCTTCAGAGACACATCTGAAATGTGACTGACTTTGAAATGTGCAGCGCTCAGATTTATTCAATTAAATCATAGCCTTTTGAAGTTTAATAGAGCCATATCGTGATTCTTGCATGAGTTTTGCAAATCTATTTGTGGTGGTCAATGTTGATATTGTGAACAAAGTTTTATAAAATGTTCTTCGCATTTTTATAAAAAAAACTTCACATTTCAGCCTTTAAAACATTTTTAAGAAAAAGGATAAGTCAAGAATATCAATTATTATATTAATTTAAAGCATAAATATATTTTACTGTCTTTAAATTTTTATTTTAGGGCATATTAGCCATCCACTGGTTCACATTTACAACTGTGTGTTTGCTGCTTAAAAAATATAAACTGTCACACTGGTCTGAACAAAAACAGCAGACAGGCTGATTGAAAATGCACATTCATTCTCTGCCAGTAGGTGGCGCCTTTGGAATGGCAGAAATACAGCGGTGTCCCCAGTAACGACTAGGGGTGGGAAAAAAAATCGATCCATCGATGCATCGCGATCAATTCTGAGCTTAGTTTTTAACCAGATGCGCAATGACATTGAGTTTGCTTTAGAAACACCAGTATTCTGCTTGCTTCCAATTCCTCACACACATACACCACTCGAACCTTCCGTAAAATAATATTTCATAAAGTTCGGAAAGGTTGAAGCGAATTACAAGGACATTCGCAAGCTTCATTGCACAGGATGCGCTGTGAGAGTCGCGCGCTTTGTTTAATGTTACACTTGAAGTATGCGGTCTCGCCTTACAAATGCTCTACGAAGTCATTATTTATGTGGTTTGGAATGCAGTGGACTTATATATTTAAAATATGAACCTCACTAACAGAAGGTTAGAACAACTAAAGTTTGTGAAGACTGCTCGCGCATGCGGCTGTGCGCGACTCCCTGTGGTTAAAGTGGTTTAATGCACTTGCGTCTCAAAATGGTTTTATGATGCAAAATTAATGTAAACACAGCCAGTTATGTCTTAAGGGATTAAACGGACAGGACAAACCACATTACTTCTTATATTTCAAAAGAGATCCGTAGGTGAATGCAGCTTAATAGATCTCCCGCTGTCGATGATGTCATAATAAAAAACAACAGTAAAGATTAAGAAAAATCACTCACAGTTCTTGAACGGAAAACGTTCAGATAATCTTAAATACTGAAAGCACTCTGTTTTTTGTTTGTAATATGTTTCTATGCTCCTCTTTATTATTTGCTTGTATGTTTTTAAGTTTAATTAGTTTAAAAATCTTAACATACAACTTTTTAAATTATTTTTTTCAATTTGTAATTATTTTAAAAAGTGCTTAATTACTTACATAAGGATAAATGTAAGGATTTTAAGATTCTCAAGTCGGTAAACTAATTAATTAATAGGGGGGGGTGGGGGGGAGTAGATCAAGAATCGTTCTGGAATTGGGTTGTGACTCCCAGAATCGGAATCGGATCGTGAAGTGACTAAAGATTCCCACCCCTAGTAACGACTGTACACAAAGCAGCGCTGTGCTCATAAACGCTTTATCAGGGATTATAAGTAGGTAAAATAAAATTAAAATGACATTGATACTTTTCTGAATATAGTCCGTTTCCTTCAGAGACACATCTGAAATGTGACTGACTTTGAAATGTGCAGCGCTCAGATTTATTCAATTAAATCATAGCCTTTTGAAGTTTAATAGAGCCATATCGTGATTCTTGCATGAGTTTTGCAAATCTATTTGTGGTGGTCAATGTTGATATTGTGGCAGGTCGCCAGAAATAAATCAATGTATGGGAAACACTATGGGCCAGATTTACTAACAGCTTGCACCAGCGCAAACCGTCTTTTGGCATTAAAATAGTACTGTCAGGATTTACTAAAGACGCGCAGTGAAGAATTAGCGCTGAAAAGGCGTGGACACAGTTATTTTTGCACCTGACCTTATTGAATATGCATTGAGTTTCCCTTCCAGACGCAACATTTATGGGAGGAGAGAATTAAAATGAATCACACAACGTGATTTACTAACGCTTGCACTTGTCAAATTACTGGTATTTGCGACATTATTCAATGCTCCAAAAAAGCTGGTCTTAAAGCAGACACTAATTTGTGCTGCTCTTGGTAGATTGTGTTGGTCATTATGGAAATGTCATTTACCTGTTTAGTAAATCTGTCCCTAAGTGCCTTATTCGTTCATTATACTTTGGTTTGTCCTCCAGGACTCTGCATGCATGCAGTATAGACTGCTTCATTAGTTACGACTGAGGTGTTTTAGTTTTGTTGTGCCTTGCTGCCAGCCTGCAGTGTATACACAAGGGGTAATCTCTGCTCGGCCCAGCTGGGATTCAGAAGAGAAAGTAGGTCAAACCAATGGCACTCATAGCATTTCAGGCAGCTTGATCTCCGTGTGCTAAAGCACTTATAACACAGAGGTGATTTACATCCATTATCCTCTTCTGCTGACTGTCAGGATTTCTGCTCTACAGGAACTGAACCGAGACGGTGAGAGAGCGAGTAAGCGAGAGAGAGAAAGAAAGAAAGAGAGCGAGTGTGTGTGTGTGTGAGAGAGAGAGAGAGAGAGAGAGAGAAGAGAGAGCACAAGACAGAGAGAGCGAGAGAGAGAGAGAGAGAGAGAGAGAGAGAGAGAGAGAGAGAGAGAGACTGCCCTCTTTAATGGCTGTAGTTAAACCTAGGTTGGCCGTTGTGTCAAATATATGCGATGACTAACTGGTCTGATATTCCTAACGCAGAGATGCTTTGAAATAGCTTTCCAGTAACTGAAATAGCTTCCAGTGTAGAGGTCTGGGAAGTTGGTTTTCGGTAACTGAAACTAGTCAAAGCTGTTACTACATTGTATTTTTAGCACAGCTGGAATGTAGTATTGACTAAACAGCATTCAGGACTGGAACTATTCATTTTTATACTTTTTAATTACTAATACAGTTATATCAGCTTGTAACACTCCAAAGAGAAGGGAAAACTTGAAATCGCATCATATGACCCCTTTACGAAAGAAAATAATGGCATTGTTTTATGTATTATGTTATTTAATGTTAAAGGAGAAACTACTGACCACTATGTAAAAGTCTTTAATGTCACTTTTGATCATTTTTATGCGTCCTCAACATTATCAATCATAGTATTAAAAAGTGATTTATTACAATTACTCAATTGAAAACAAAACACAATCAATGCTGTGGGTAATAAAAACAGTTTGTAAAATACAGTGTGTTATTTTCTTATGGCATCTGGAGCGTCTCTATCTTTGGCATTTGGAATGAAGTCTCTATGTTCAGCTACAAGTGTCATCCAAGCAAACTGCATCTGGCCAATAGAAATAAAAGCAACTGCGTTTTTCATTGTAGTAATATAGGGCTGCTTTTCGGCTAAAAACAAAAATGCAGTCTGTTTTTGTATAAACCGTATGTACAGTGTTTGCAGAACAGCGCGACAGTCTCCATACATTTCAAAGATCAGCCTCAGGGGGTTTTTTTTTCTTTTTCTTTTTCAGAAAACCTATATTTTCACTAGTCCCAAGGTTCTCATTGTGGGACTGGTTATGCAGAGTTAAAAATATTCGGTGGGTGTTTGCTGGAGGGAGGAGAGGAGAGAGAGACTAGGAGGAGAAATAGAAAACAAGCTACTTATTCACAGCTGTCTAAGAGCCGTCCATGTTGAGTCATATAAAGCCAAGAACGATTTGAGCAAAGCTTTCAGGAAGAATTTCTGAGTCACTACAAATCAAAAGGGTTTGGCTCAATTAAATTTCATGATGGAGAGAGTCACACAGGAGATAAAAAACAAAACAAAAACAACATGCCGCAAAATAATTGGGGTGTGAACCGATTTTATGTTTGCGTGAAAAACGTGGCACCATTGACCCGATACCAACCATTTTTGCCGAATAGCTTGCACACGACAGAGAGAGAGGGACAGACATACAAAGAGAGCGAGAGAGACAGCTCCTGTCTAAGCTGGCTGCAAGCCACTAAATATCACATAGGTTGGGACGCAGTCGCAAACAACCCCGACTCCCACTCAAAACCTGCAGACCACAAAGGCCTGATAATCGAGCCCATATGTAAATTAAAGATGAAACCTCTCTTGTGATTCACCATCTGTTCCTGCTCTCCGTGACTGAACCACGAACTGACTGCTTTTCTATCCAGAACCACCAGCTATTTAGATGATTTTATGGTGCACTTTCAAGTTATTGCTATGTTTTTCATAAAACATCTGACAACGTAGTAGGCCAGATTTTCGGTCAATACCGTGATGTATTTGGCAGATAAACATTGTTTAGAGCCCAGATGAAACAGCATCTATTTTAATTTCGTTTGACAAATATCGGAGTGAAACAGGATGTACAATGAGACAAAAATGGTTTTATCCATCGGGAACTGATTGGATTGTGAAAAAGTGAGTGTTACCACAAATGGAGCCAGAAGTGGTCACACAACTTTTTAAGGAAGCTTTTTGACCAAGACGTGGAGGTTGAAGGTCAAGATCACCCTTGAGAGCATCTCAAAATCTCTTATTGGTTATTTTACAAAGCTAAAGTTGTTTGCTGTTTTTGTTGTCCAACCTTGCTCCAGAAGAGCCACATCCAGCAGAGTTTAGCTCCTATAATTAAACACACCTGAACCAGCTAATCAAGGTCTTCAGGATCACTAGCAACTTCTTAGCAAGTGTGTTGGAGCTAAACTGGCCTTCCAGTTATGAAAGTGGAGCAGGATTGAACCAGTGTTATTTATATACTATTATGGTACTTATTAATATTTTATTAATGTGCTTTCATTCTTAAGCCCCTTTCACACTGCGCGTTGATTCTGGAAAATTTATCACGGGAACGGTCCCAGAATGGGGACCTAGTAACATTGCCAGGATCAGTCCCAGAACAAGGCAGTTAGAAATTTACTAAAAGCAAGCCTATCGCAAGATATCTGGTGGGGTGGGGGCACCTGGGGTGGCCAGCCAGATTTCAGTGGGGGCCGGTGCCACCCCTGGCCACCACGTAGACACGCCATTGGTCACGAGGCGATCACGTGAGGCGCTTCCTCTGGCACGATAATCTTAATAATATCTTGTAGTGTGTGATGCGCCATGACGTTCAAATCTTGTAGTGTGTGCATGTTTAAGATTTGAGAGAAGATTTAGTGAACAAAAGCCAGAACCAATGCCGTAAAGGGTGTGTCATAGTGATGACGCACGTTATCGTGCAACTCTTTTACTGGGTGTTTTGAAGGCAGAGCAACGTTTACGACGAAAAAATATGTACAAACTGTAATGAAGCAGAGATCAGGGAGCTCCTTACTATCCGCGCTGAAGCTGAGATCGTTCGCCAGCTTAGTGAAACGGAACGCGTCACATTACACGTCACATCGTAATGTCACGCGTAGGGCTACACAATTAATTGAATTTCTAATCACGATTATAATTATGGATGCCACAATTACATAATCGTTCAAAGCGGCAATTAATCGTTCAAAGTCCTATGTTATTCTGCGTGCTTAAGATGCGTTTTTTTCTTTCTACATGTTCTCTTATGGGTTTTTCCCATTATTAAAATTTTAATTTTAGTATAACATTATTTAATACCATTCATATTTTTACTTTTTTATAATTTAAAGAAGAAACCAATCCGATGTTTAGTTGACATTTGAGGCTTAATACTATAGAAAAGCACTAAAAGTTTTTCAGTTAGAGTGTTTTCAGCTTGTTTTCATATAAAAATATATAATTTCTGTTTTAGCTTTAGTTTCAATATCTTTATTTTATTTCTATTGATTTTATTTTATTTCTATTTAGCTGTAAATTATTTTCATTTAGTTTCCATAAATTTATTTTATTTATGTTAATTTTATTTTAATTCTATTTAGAAATAATTTATTTTTATTTCAGCTTTAGTTTCAGTAATTCTATTTTTATTAATTTTGTTTCTATTTAGCTTTAATTTATTTGTATTTCAGCTTTAGTTTCAGTGATTTTATTTTATTTATATTAATTGTATTTTATTTTTATTTAGCTGTAATTTATTTTTATATAGCTTTGGTTTCAGTAATTTTAGTACTTTACCGTAAACTTTTTTTAATTTCAGTTAGTTGCCAAGGCTGCTGGTACAAATTTTAACTTAAACTTAAACGTACACAATTGTTGTTTTTTTATGCAAATTTCAGTTTTTTTAATTTTAAATTTGTATTTTATTTCAGCTTTATTTAAATTCATGAAAAAATTTTTAAGTTTTAGTTTTGGTTAACAATAACAACACTGGACTGGCCACTTCTGTAAGCATTCATTAATGTTATCTGCCACTGAAATACTGTGTAAACTATTGCCAAGATTTTAGAAAGGCTTCTTTACATACAATAATAGTCTACAGTACAAACAATGCCTAAATCGCTATTTGACTATTGGTTAACATTAAACAGTAGCATGTAATTTCAGACATAGAGCCAGTTTATTTAGACTGATTTCGTTTGAATATAACAACTTCAATTTCCATGATGACACGCACTCATGAACTGATCATAATAAGACCAGGTACAAGTATTAATAAAGTAAACAGGGTTGATTTCATTTTCTTGTTGACTTTAAGTAAGATTGCATAATGTTATCAGTGCTCTGATTACTGAAACAAGAAGTGAGGACACTGGCATTTGATCTGAACTCAACGACTCTAACATTAAAAAAACAATCTTGTGTTTATTTTAAGCATGGAGCAAAAGCTGGATTAGGTGGGTGTGTCGCCAGTGGCCCGTTCACATGACACATATGCAGACACTTCCTCAAAGCCTGTATGCTTGACGCGACATTAACAATCCATCAAACTGCTGCAGTTTTGGATAAGCAGGTTTCAGGTCGAGCTGCAGAGACCTGCTCTGTGGAGATCATCAGATACTGTATGTTTGTCACTTACATAGCTCCTTCATAAGTACAGGCTTCTTCAGACTTCCTCAACTTACAGTAAACAAGACTGTTTTTACAGTAACAAAAGAAGCACATTAACAGATTACTTCAGATTAATTCTGCCTTACTGTCATCAGGGTTCCCACTCTTTCATGAACACCAGATTCAAGGACTTTTTAAAGCACCATTTATTTTATATCAAGCACCTATCAAATTCACATCCCAGAATATGTAGTGTCATGAAAGACCTTACAGTACTTAATATTTCACTTACACTTAACATTTACATGAACAATTTCAGAGTAATAATGTTCTGAATGTGTAGGTTTGAACACCAGATTCACGGACTTTCAAGGACTTTTTAAAGCACCATTTATTTTATATCAAGCATCTATCAAATTCACATCCCAGAATATGTAGTGTCATGAAAGACCTTACAGTACTTAATATTTCACTTACACTTAACATTTACATGAACAATTTCAGAGTAATAATGTTCTGAATGTGTAGGTTTCATAAATTTAGACTGTTTTGAGCATTTGTGTTCAAAGGAATTGAATGAAATCCACTGAAGTCAGTACTGGTGATAAATAAAATTTTGCTCCATTTTTGCAGTTAACATGCGTCTTTTCTTCTCCACCTGTTTTTTTCTGACCCCGCTGACCCAATTAGCATTTTGCTGTCCGATGGTCATGCCTTAACTTTGAAATTTCTGTATTGCATTAGTTTTTAATATTTCTCATGGGTAGTTAATCATTTTTGACTTCTCAGTCTGAGTTAAATCTCTTTTTTGGCTCATTTCATCCATAAAAGAAAACCTGCTTAATAATTCTGCACACATTTCCAGCCTTCATGTACAATTATATATCACTTCTAAATGATTAAATACAAAAATAATAGTAGTTATTAAGATTGATGTGGTTTGGAATTGGTAAAATGTGCTTGGAAAAAAATATGATCAGAATATCAACGTGCCTAATAATTATGCACACACTGTAAGATGTGCTCCCTTTACACAGAGTGCGCATGATCGCGAAATCGAAAGTGAACAGCGAGCGCTCATTCAAATGCGATTTCAATACCCCGCATATTGATAGCGGCTCCCTGATGTGCGAAAATAATATACAATATTAGAATGTTTGCGGGAGCGGGACACACACGTTGTGGGGAGCGGTCGGTAATGGTCAGAAATTCAGCGGGAGCGGGCTTAAGAAAACTTTTGACTCAAAGTGGCTTACAGGGGTATTTTCTTTTTACCTTTGTAATGGCATCTTTTTCATCTATGCCAAATTCAAAAATGCTTTAAATAAAAGCTTTTTTAAAATGTCTATTTAAAACAATATAATAAGAAGTAGAATAAGACAAATAGGTTACCAATCATATGAAATTAGTATTAATAAACAATTAATTTGTACAGAGGTGGCACAGGTACATTTTCAGATGTTTAATGAGGCTCAGAGGTGGCATGAGTGCAATTAAATTCATACATTTATGTGGAGATTAAATTCTGATTGAATACAGATATATTAAATGATTTAAATAACTGAAATTATAGGCTAAAAATGAAACTAAATTCGCCAGCAGGTGGCGACAAGTCACTGATTTTATCACTGAATCATTCATTCAATTGATTCGTTTGAACGGCTGATTCATTCAGGAATGAAGCAAATGACTGTCTTTATAAATGGGTAATCATGAATCACTGACTCACTAGATTCGTTCAAAAGCGCACTTTCATTGAATGAATGAAACTCAGCTGTGTTTGCTTTTAGAGATGCCCAGCGGCTGAGCCGTTACTATATTTGGAACTATGTTCATTAAAGAAATAGAGCAAAATCAGGCAGTACTTGTTTACTGAACTGTTGTATTGAATCAATATCACATTTGCAAACTCCCTTAATAACTATTAAAAGCGGTCACTCTCCTTATCGCGATCTGTGGGCACACAGAAAATGAGCTCGCGAGTGAGTTCTCAAGACACAAAAGCACGTGCAAATGATACGTTCCGTCATCTGTCATCGCGTTAGAAGCGCGGAACCTGCGGGAATGAGTACAATTGTAATAGCCGCAATCCCGCACCGAAATTCAAGTCCTGCTTTGTGTTCTCTGCTAATAACCCGTCACTATGTTGTCACTGAGAAGCTGCAGCTGTGGCCGGGAATGATTTTTGGTGTGCCGGCACAACAACAACAACAACAACAACATGTTTCTTTTCCCCTAATTGTTTTTCAAATTGACGTAAATCTGTCGTAGCGATGGAAAACTTTAATCCCTGCATAAACAATTTATTTCAAATTTAATTCAAGCACTTTCAAGGACCTATGTTTGTTTTCAAGTACTTTCCAGGCCTTGAATCCATATGTCTGAAATTCAAGTACTTTCAAGTAGCGTGGGAACCCTGTGTCAGGCCTTTCAGCACATTTTTATACGATTTCTGCTCACACAAGTCAGGGTTTGCAAATAGGTGAGGAGAGATAGCAGTGAAAACATGACGGAACATGAATGTGTAGAGGAAAATGGTGCAGAACTGTCTGAAAGTTCAGATAGACCACAGACCTCACTGCATCTTTAACTAGTTGAATACTGTGGGTAAAAGTGTAACAAATCCATAATGGTGCAGCACAGTCATTTTTAGACTAATTTAGGGTGCAGTGTTGTCTTTAAAACTGATTTTGTCTGATCTGACCTCCATTTCCTGGCTGTTTCTTACTGGAGGAAATGCATGGCATGATTGTTCCCAGAACAGACATGCTTTAACTTTTAATTCTTATGTTGTGTTTTCTTTTTCACTTTAATAATAATTATATTTTTTGTTATAAAATTTGATTTATTTCTCAGATAACTGTGCTAAAATGGTCCCCACACTTTGGTTTTTTTATTTTTATTAATAACTACAGCTGAATCTATTAAAAACATTTTCATTTATTGGAATGAAGCTGAAGTAAAATAAAATATAAATTAAAAACTGAAATATCTGAAAGTTATTTAGTAAGCATTAAAATGACTAACTGAAAATAAACAAAAGCTAAAACTAAAACTGAGATAAAAAAATAATAATTCAACCTAAAGGTAATATCTATTTTTATCAAAAATAATAAAAATGACGAAAGCACAATGACTAAAACATTAAAATAAAATTAAAACAAAAACTGAAAATTTAAAAATGTTATTTTGAAATATTAATAAAAACTATTAAAAGTATATATA
>NW_015557114.1:344526-349103 GCF_001515605.1 Sinocyclocheilus anshuiensis | reverse complement strand
ATATAGGCCTATACTTGTATATATAGGCTACATAATACTAAAATAACACTGCCATGCTTTTGATCATTGAGTTTTGATAGTGATTACTGGAATTTTCATGGCCCCTGCCCCAGCCGTCTTCTGAAGAGGTCACAGGAGTGTACAGGTTAAAGACGGGCTTCTGATCTTTCTGCTGACTGACAGCAGCTGTGGATGGGCCAGTCCCAAATAGGAAGCTCTGTCCACTTGAAGTGGTGACACCGCAAATGTTAATGGGTGTGCTGTGGAGAGCTGTCTGACAGTAGTTAGTCCCACCATTGTTCTCCTGTTTGATGACCCCCGGAGTACACAGCTGGATTATAGAGTCCTTCTCCACCTTCACGGTAGGAAAGCTGATGGTGGTGGTGACCGTGTTGATGCTGGAGGGGCTGGAAGTGGTAGTCGCGCCGTTGCTCATCGAGACGGCCCTCTCCGTATGTGTCGGCAAGTCTCCGAGCAGAGTATCGTCACCTATGGTGGAGAGGAATGCGTCGTCCGCCACGTAGAAATCAGAGGGCGATCCGTCCAACTCGAAGTCCTGCAGGAGGTCCAGAGTGTTGTCACTAAAGAGCTTATGATTGCCAACATCGACATCTTTCCCAATGGGCCCAAAGGAATCTTGGTCAAGGTCCATATCGCCTTTATCCATGGGAGAAAACTCCTCTGTTTTTAAAGGAAAGAGATTGGGGTCGATTCCACCAATCAGAGAGTCCATTGAAGGAGAGACGCTATTGAGGTCTGCGATACTGGCCTCCAGACCTGAGAAGCTGTCTCCCAACGTGAAAGCGCCCAGGGTCTGGTGTTGCTGGGCCCTCTGCTCCTTCCCAAACACTTTGAGCTCTGAATCTTCCCCAAAGATGCCATAGGTGGAGGACACAGAAGTGGTGTGCTCCTCCAGAGTGGGCGAGTTGCTCAGGCCATTGGGAAGGTCCCCGGAAACCGGCTGCATCAGCGGATTGGGTTGAGGAACCAGCGAGGTGGGGGCAACAGACATGGCGCTTTGTATTCCGCTTCGTAAAATTCCCTCAACTGGGCTGTTGCTGTAATCCAACGTATTCAAATTATCATCTCTCTTGGCGCCGTTCTTCAGTCCTCCTTGATCCATCTTGCATTTCTGTGGTAAAACAGAACAAAACAATTATAGTTTCTGAAACACCATAAATAACATCCCCGAGAAACCTAGTTAAAGTTAGTAAAGTTTGAACAAAATTGCACCAAAATATAATTTATATATATATATATAAAATTCACTTATTTAATTTGTTGTGGGTTTTTTTCTGTGTACTGGGACGTTTAGCAAGATAAATTCCTTGTGTGCATAATCATATTTGGTAATAATTCTAATTCTAAAATAGCATAGTTACTACATTTGTTTAAAAAAAAATGGTAACACTTCACAATAAGGTGTCATTTGTTAACACTAGTAAATGTATTAACTAACATGAACTAACAATGAACAATACATTTGTTACAGTATTTATTAATCTTTGTTAATGTTAATGAAAATACATTTATTCATAATTAGTTCATGTTAATCCACAGTGCATTAATGTTAACAAGCACACCTTTTGATTTTAAGAATGTATTAGTAAATGTTGAAATTAACATTAACTAAGATCAATAAATGCGGTTGAAGTATTGTTCAATACAATTAATTACTGTTAACTAATGATCCTTATTGTAAAGTTTTACCAAAAACAAAAAAACTGGTAAATAAGTATTAGCCACAACAAGTTATAAAAAAAGAAATGAAACAAACTAACAAAAAGGATTCTTAAGCTTCTTATAATAATTAATGGAGATACAATATTAATTGATTTTACTGTTACTATAGTATTTTGTAAGATTTATGATGTTTACGTTTATCTCATGACTTTAGAAGTGTTATCTAAATTTAAATGTATTAAAATAACAAAAGACCGTTAGCTAATTATTTGTCACACACTTGACTAACATGCGCACTCTTGACTCAAGTTGAAATGGCATAAAAATAGCATAATCTTTAACGCTACAAACATTATTTTGTCCAAACGCTGCAGCTAAATCCATGAGGATTTACTGCCTCTTATGTCCCTCGACTAATATTAAAATAAACGGATAAAAATCCCAAATCTGTCGGATCCAGCACACGCACTGAGGCCTAGTGGCTACTGCTAATCCACTGCAAACAGACGAGATAATCATTTCACATTTAGAATATAAACCCTTAAATACCTACAAAACAACGCAGCACAAATGATTCAACGACAAGTCGTGAAAAACAACTCACGAGTTGAAGAACACGACGAAACTAGCTGATTGTAACGTTACTTTTACGCTATCAACGCCGATATTTGTACTCAAGGGCGCAGTTAACACGAAAAAAAATCGGTTTGAAGGTCGAAATAACGTACGTACCTGTTGATATCGACGTTCCCGTTTTGATTTGTTGCATCATCTGACATTGTGTTGTTTCGACGTTGCCGCTGTTAGCGATTAGCATTAGCAACAACAACAACGCGCAAGCCTCCGCCGCGGTCCGAGGTCGTTTCACGCGAGCGAAACGTAGAAAGAAAAGATCGCAGCTCGGATATCGTCCGGCGTTTTAATCTGGATTCATAACACCGTTTGGGTAATCCAGGCAATTTACTCGTTTTCGGCCATGAGGAAGGAGGCGTGCCATAAAACCCTAAATCATAAAAACATTCAAAATGGAGATTACAGTAAAGAAATCCCTGTTTACAACGTGCAGTGCGACCTATTGGCTGCACCGAGTTATTACAGCTAGCCTCTGATTACAGTGACTTCACTGATGTGAGAATTTTTTTTTGATGATTTATTATCATCAATATTATTTATTATCAATTATGTATTACCAATAAATGAGCCTGCAACATATTAAACTGAAACCACTCTTTTATCTGAAAAGCAAAAACAGAAGCTATTTTACAAAAATCAGCAAACTGCAACAAAAACTGGGAACAAAACTCATCTCCTGTGTGCGGAGTAGTTGCTGGGTTTGTCCATATTTTACCCAGCACTGAGTTGTACTTAACCAGCATTTTTTAGAGTGTAACTAATTACTATTAAGACTACAGTTACATGCATAAAACAGCTCGTTACTTAGTTACTTTTGATGCCTCAACCCCTACTGATTTGAAATCCAACAATCCAATAATTCCGAGATTTATTTTCATAATTTTCATGACTCGAGCAGGCACATGAAGTCAGCTTGGAATATGGAAAAGCTTACATTCAGGGGATGGAAATATTGCCATTACACTGATTTTGTCAGGAGAAACGCTGATCTGAACACAGATGTGTAAGTTGTGGCATTACACCCCTCCCTCTGATCCCCATATCAATTATATTACTATAATCTTATGAATTTATGTGATTTCTTTTGATAAAATACTCATATTTGGGTAACAGAGAAAGTATAGCTACAATTAGCTTCAAGCTACACATGACAATTAACACTTTTACTTATAAAGTCACTATCAATCACTATTGAGTGTTTGTAAAAATTTCTGACTTCGATCCAGTGCAGATTTTGGTCAAATGATGAGGCAGCAATATATTGTAACATTTTAGCAGAATTTTATGGGGAAGATACACAAATACAACTTCTGTGGGGCGTGAAGGAAAAGTAATATAACTAGTAGTGAAACTAATTACTGTTGCACGAATGTAATAAGTAAAGTAATAATATTATGTTTGAAAGGAGTAACTAGTAACGAGTAATAAATTACATTTTTGGAGTAACGAGCCCAACACTGATAATAACAATGTACAATCAAAATAATAGAAAAAACATTATAACAATTTAAACTTAAATAAACAGTGTAACAAATTAGAACATGTGTGAACAATATGATACCACAGTGTTTAACATATAAACACAGAGATGCTGAGGGTCACTGTGGTCAGATACAATCAGTGTTGGGGAAAGTTACTTTTAAAAGTAATGCATTACAATATTGCATTACTTTCTTTAAAAAGTAACTAATTACGTTACTTAGTTACTTTTGATTGAAAGTAATGCGTTACGTTACTTTTGCATTACTTTTTCTCATCTGCCTTGGCCTCATTTTTCTCTCTTCAGAATCAAAAAATAAAAAGAAACACAAATGTTATGTTTATCTAAAGTCATTTTTGCTTATGGTTGTTCATCGAAGGTCAGCAGCAAAGATACTGGTTAATAAAACGGAATTAAATACATAAATTAAAGTAATGCGTTACGTTACTTTTGCATTACTTTTTCTCATCTGCCTTGGCCTCATTTTTCTCTCTTCAGAATCAAAAAATGCGAGTGAGATGAGTAAATGCATGTTGACATTTAGTCTACAGTATCATCATCTTCACACAGCGCACACAGCGCCTCTGCACTCACTCTGTGACGCTGTCAGTCAATACATGGGAAAACAAAGTAACTGGCTTATTTGAAGAGTAACTCAAATATCTGCTTGTAAATTAAAAATTAATGCATTACTTTACTAGTTACACTCTTAAAAATAAAGGTGCTTCACGATGCCATAGAAGAACCTTTTTGTCTAAATGGTTCCATAAAGAACCTTTAA
>NW_015557114.1:279767-344047 GCF_001515605.1 Sinocyclocheilus anshuiensis | reverse complement strand
TTCTGGCGCACTATGGCTGCCGTCGCATCATCCAGGTGGATGCTGCACACTGGTGGTGGTACCCCCTGTACCCCCTGACAATGTAAAGCGCCTTGAGTGCCTAGAAAAGCGCTATATAAATGTAATGAATTATTATTATTATTATTATTACAATACACACACTACACACATTCACCTGCCGTCTCTCAGGCTGTGGCACTTCCTGTCTGCCCTTATTCTGTCTCTCTCGTTCATACACGTCCAGACGCCTTATTTCATTTATAACAAACATTATTGCATGATTTATAATGCAGAAATTAACATTATAAGTAGAATCAAGCAAATCTGCTATTAGTTCCACTTTTTCATTTTGGCTCTTGGTTTAGCATGTGCTTCATTTTGCGATGCTTTTTTTTTTTTGCAAAACAATGTCTTTTTTTTTTCTTGGGGTGTTGGATAATACTTGCAATGTAACCGCAAAGAAGGACGTTTTTAGTAACACTTTATTTTACAGTGTCCTTGTTACACATTACATGTACTAGTAATAACAGTAAATGATGTATAATTACATGCAGTAACCCTAAACCAAATCCTAATTCTAACCCTAACCTTATAGAAAATTGGCTACGTGTTGTTAATTAATATTACTCAGTACTTAAATGTACAATTACACTGAAATAAGGACACCTTAAATATGTTTTTTGTTTGTTTGTTTGTTTTTTACATAAGAGACATTATGGGCAACAAGGATAAAACATGAAATAATCCATTTCATATTTTTACATAATGATTTAAAAAAAAATCCAATTAGTCACATAAAGAGTGTAAAGGTGTTCAGGATAAATATTAACATATACAGTAGCCTATGTAAGCTTATAAAATCTACAATCAGGAACTGAGAATGCAATACTATTTTCCAAACTGTTTATTTTCAAACAAGCAATCTCATTTTGGCAAACTCATTTTCAAACAAATGGTCACAAAAGACTAACAGGTTTAATGTATATTCATGATCACGTTTTATTTTCAGATGTGGCAGGTCTGCAATTCATTGTCAACAACCAACCAAAACTACATCAATGGCCTGTGCTGTCAGTAATTACATTATTAATTACATTACATTTTTAAATGAACAAAAGGTAAAGGGAATTTTTTTGTCAGTTAAACAAAAAAAAGTTTTTTCATTTATTACCACAAAACATTCTAATATAAATTTTATTAAATTCTTGAATGAAGCAGACTACACTGTGTCACATAAATGGAAGTAATATTTCAAGGGTTTAATGTAACAGAGTTCATTTCATGTATAATGGCTGCTAATCACTGCTATTATAGTAATTATTGAAATAAACAGCACATTTTGTGGGTGTCAACTAAATACTTCCACCTAGCGGATGTTTTTTGTTTCATAGGTAGATTTTGGAGTAGAAATATCTTAAAAGTACTTTTGATGAGTCTGATGAATTAGAAACACTCAAGAAAGCACTCCTGATCTTACTACATTTGCATACCTTCCTTTTTACTGATGTCATTCGTGGTTTCTGCACTGGCTTTGTGTCTATATATTGCACATGCAGCAACGTGCTTACCACTGTGTATTAATAATCAGTAGTGCATCACGACTGGCACAGATAATCAAACAATTATTTTCAGCTGTACAATGTTGATTGTGAGGGTAAGCAACTAAACTATCATTAAAAGTCATCATGACAAATCAATTCTTCCCACCACAAAGCGACATGAAAGAAAGAAAATGATTATTAGGGATGTATTTGAATTTCTTTTTTACCTACTTGAGGCACAGCTTGCAGGTGTTGTGGCAAAAACAATTATTAACGGTGTCAACTAAATACTTCCACCTAGCGGATGTTTTTTGTTTCATAGGTAGATTTTGGAGTAGAAATATCTTAAAAGTACTTTTGATGAGTCTGATGAATTAGAAACACTCAAGAAAGCACTCCTGATCTTACTACATTTGCATACCTTCCTTTTTACTGATGTCATTCGTGGTTTCTGCACTGGCTTTGTGTCTATATATTGCACATGCAGCAACGTGCTTACCACTGTGTATTAATAATCAGTAGTGCATCACGACTGGCACAGATAATCAAACAATTATTTTCAGCTGTACAATGTTGATTGTGAGGGTAAGCAACTAAACTATCATTAAAAGTCATCATGACAAATCAATTCTTCCCAACACAAAGCGACATGAAAGAAAGAAAATGATTATTAGGGGTGAATTTGAATTTATTTTTTACCTACTTGAGGCACAGCTTGCAGGAAAGAAAAACAGATGCATAAATTGAGGCGGTGTGTATGTTTTTGTGTAAAATGGGTGGAGGTGTACATAAATCAATTTATTTGTGTTGATTTTCAAAACTATCAGGAATAATGAAACCATTAGAAATCACTAGGCAATGTGTTTACTGCAGGGAACAGGATCAAATCCTTTCACTCAAAAGCAGAAAAATAAATAATTGCAATAATGGCACTCTTCTGGTTCCATTAAGCATGAAGGCAGCCCCACAGCCCTCCGAATGCAGAAACATCCACATCCACATAAATGGCTCCTCTCTGAGGCAGGGGTGGCTGAAATCCAGAGAATACTGAAAATCTAGGTCAATGGATTGCTGCACAGCTATGATGACTCCCTTTTCCGAAGTGTATGCTTTATGCTTATGGATGGATGAAAACCACACAGTCTGACCAGTAATCGTAAAAAAAAAAAGATATGTGTATCCTAATTTGATTCCTTTCTGTTGGAAGCATTTTCTCCGTTGTGTTTAATAAACCCTAATCCTTTGAATTACTCTGCCTGTTTGCCTCCTTGTCCCGAGTGTGACAACATGCATGCTTTGCATTAATCTGTGGATGAATGGGGTAATGCTAATTTTAATTTGATTTATTGCATTGCATTTGTTAGTTTACACTTTATACATTTTCCCGTGATCGAAAACACTCTAGACAGGGCTGAACGAGTGGTAGATGTGCACCTGAAGAGTTGTCCTGCATTATTCAAGTGTTTTAAAGGCAGTGGCTGCAGGCATGTCTTAACTTTGCATGTCATCGTGTGGAGTCTTACCTGCTTTAAAATGAAGACTGGATCAAATCAAACAGACAAGGTACATGTTGGCAGTCTAGCATAGTCAAATGATTCATATCATCTGAGAATGTGTATTTATAGCAGTCCCTCATGAGAGGGAACAAACGTCAGCTTGAATTCTGAAGATATCATTATGTTCATGTATTAATGCAACAAGCTGCGAGTCTTTTATAATGAAACATTATTGCAGATAAAAAGAAAACAGCAGAGCGTTTGCCATCTGAATCCCACTCACAGTTTCTCCTTTCGGTGCCTAGCAACACTTTTTCAGCAGAATACACAAAATTAGCAGGGTATGCGTGACCACAGACTCAAAGCCATTGCTCGGTGAAGCCGAGCCCACAAATTCCTTGAAACAAGATCAGCACACAATGCCAAAGGTTTGCTTACTAAAATAAATATGTTCTCTAACTCAAAGAATCCTCTGGGTGCACACAATCTTGTGAGAGTTACTCACAATGCCATTAAATCTGTGATGTAAAGTCAGAGTGGATTTCACAAATTGTTTGGTAAGAGCAAAAGCGATAGAAACTGAAATGCTGCTGAGTTGTAGTAGTGACAAGAGATATACATTACACAAAACCGATGCACTATCGAACATCATGTAATACTCAAATTACTGTCAAATATATGTTAGCTTGCTTAGTAAAAGCAGCCAAATGGAACCAGGCTTGTGAGGATCCGTGGTCCTGAAACCATAACATACCCTCAAAAGCTAATCTCTGGAAAGACGTGGGATTTGAGCTCAACCACTGTTAAAGGAATAGTTCACCCAAAATTGAAAAACTTGATTAAAATGTACATACAAGATGTAGATGAGTTTGTTTCTTCATCAGAACAGATTTGGATAAATGTAGCATTACATCACTTGCTCAGCAATGGATGCTCTGCAGTGAATGGGTGCCGTCAGAATGAGAGTCCAAACAGCTGATAACAACATCACAATAATCCACAAGTAATCCACACCACTCCAGTCCATCTATTAATGTCTGGAGAAGACAAAAGATGCATGTTTGTAAGAAACAAATCCATCATTAAGACGTTTTTCATTTCAAACCATTGCTTGCTAAATATGAAAATACAAGTCCTATTTTTAGAATAATGCTTTCTCCAGTGAAAAGTCGTCTCGTCTGAATCAGGAGAGAAATATGCACAGATCGAACACCTTTTACAAGCGTAAACAGTCCAAAACAGGTCAAAACAAACACGTGAGAGGACAACAGGAGATGGATTTTTTCACTGGTGGAAGCGTTATTTTGAATGATAAACTTAGCAAATTCACCATTAAGGTGTTTTAACTTAAAATGTAACAGTTTTAAAATGCATTAATAATGGATTTGTTTCTTACAAACATGCAGTTTTTTGCTTCTCAAGACATTAACGGATGGACTGAAGAGGTGTGGATTACTTGTGGATTATTGTGATGTTTTTATCAGCTGTTTGAACTCTCATTCTGACGGCACCCATTCACTGCAGAGCATCCATTGGTGAGCAAGTAATGCCATGCTAAATTTTTCCAAATCTATAGGAAAATTTATATTGCAGCCTAACCAATTAATCTCTAGCATGTTTAATTTAATAAGTAGATTTGGAAATCTGGAGAAGCAGTGTGAAATGCGTGTTTTATTCCAGCTGTCATTTTCCTTTAAGATGATGTAAGGCTCATCTCCCTAAGAATGGTCTCCCTCCCCCGTCCAAAGTCTCTCTCCGCACGCTGCATTCATTCGCACAACGCTGCTGATGCTCTGGAGAGTCAGGATGCACAAACTTCACAACGCACCCTCGTTTTCAACTACAGACCATTTTACTGAAATGCTGGGTGGGTGCCAGGTTCATGAAGACTAACTGTTCTGGACGGACACGATTTCCTGAGAGAGAAGCACTCTTCTGTAGGAAATTGAAGCTGTCTTGGTTGGTGCAGTTTTTCATATTTTTTATAAGCAGAACTTATTTTTGGATTTTCGGCTGGAGGTTACATGAGCTGCATAATTGGTTCCCTTGGGTGAGAGCTCTTCTGTTTCTACATTATTTCAAATAACAGGGAGATGCGTGTTCAGATTTATCATCTGGCAATAGATGCCAAGCTACAATTGTTGGAAAAGCCTAATCTTATTGTGCCATTTTGATGCATGTATACTTCTATAAACACTCTGCAGGTCTCAGAGATGCTGTACATAACACAATGGACTGTGGATGTCTATTAAAGCGCGTGCAGGTTATGTTCCTTTTGACTTTTTGCTCCCTAAAAACAAATCAAAAACTTTTGCGCATTCGCTTTTTTGTTTTTTGAAGCGTGCAACGCCAAAATGGCTCTGACTGAGAATTGCAGGACTTATCAAACGCCCAAGGACAGTGGACGTGCTCAGAGTTGCTCTTCTGATGTGGTTGAGCTCAATGTAGGTGGACAGGTGTACTACACTCGCCATGCCACCCTCACCAGCGTGCCAAACTCACTGCTGGGGAAATTATTCTCAGCTAAAAAGGATGTTTCCAACGACCTCGCGCAGGACATCAAGGGACGCTACTTCATCGACAGGGACGGATTTCTCTTTCGGTATGTGTTGGACTATCTCCGCGATAGGAACGTCGTCCTGCCGGATTATTTCCCGGAGAAAGGGAGGCTCAAACGGGAGGCTGAGTTCTTCCAGCTGCCCGAGCTCGTGAAAATCCTGACACCAGATGAATATATCCACGGTGATTTTGACGAAGCGTCCCAGGGAAGCGATCAGAGGTTGTTCCCCGCGTCTTACCTGGACGCGCGCGATAGGCGCTACGGCTTCATCACGGTGGGATGCAAGAGCTCGTGCGCCTTCGGGAGGGACGCGGATCCCAAAGCGCGAGGAACACCCAAAATCTTCATCTGCGGAAGGGTCGGTCTGGCCAAAGAAGTTTTCGGGGACACTCTAAACGAGAGCCGGGATCCTGACAGGCCAGCCGAGCGATACACCTCTCAGTTTTACCTGAAGTTTCGCCACCTGGAGCGAGCGTTTGACATCCTCGCGGAGAGCGGCTTCCACATCGTCGCATGCAATTCATCACTCACCCCTTCTCCGCACAACAGACGCACTGATGACAGATACTGGTCCAATAACACAGAGTACGTCTTCTACCGTAAGTACAGTTTATTTCACAACAATATACAGCCAGTTGGTCCCAGATAGCACATGTAGCCTACGTCTGCAAGATGTCTGTTAAAGATCTGGAAAGCGTCTGCTGTGTACAAACATGTCAGGTTTACATGCATTCTAAATTATAAACATCTTAAAGACATTTTCTAAAGTTATACTTGATATCTGATAGGAAACATCCTATAGAGGTATTGCAGATGAACAAACGCTCTAAAAAATACGTCTTGCAGATGTAAATGCAGACGTCAAATAGAGCCTCCGTGATGTACGTGTGCTTTATCGCCAAATCATGGAAGCGGTTTATCGATTGTTGTCAACTAGCCCATTGCGTAAACAATTATTGTTTTGGATTAAAAATATATTGTCTTGTTTTCAGAAATATTTGACCACTGAATGCCACGGCAGGTCAACCAGAATCAAGTATTCCAGTGTGTCAGCTAATAATTGCTTTAAAAAAAAAAGGCTTCAAAATCGAGTGAATTCTATTCAGTGTGTAGTTGTCACGCTTTTCTCAGACAGTACCATTAGGCGGCGCACTCTGATAGTTTTGATCAATTCTATTCGGATCAATTCTATAATCAGCCTCAAACTCAAATGTACACTGCAAAAAATGCTTTTCTAGCTTAGAGTTTTTGTCTTGTTTCCAGCCAAAATATCTAAAAATTCTTAAATCAAGAAGAATTTTCTAGACAAGTAAAAATTATTGTCTTGTTTTCAGAAAAAACAAGTCGAATTTAAGTGAGTTTTTGCTTGAAACAAGCAAAATAATCTGCCAATGGGGTAAGCAAAATAATCTTATTTCAAACAGAAAACAAATCTATATGTTGGCTGGAAACAAGACAAAAAATCTAAGCTAGAAAAGCATTTTTTGCAGTGTAGGTGATGCACTTCCCTTTAAGTATTAGCAGACTGAACTGGGTTTGTCCGCTCAGAACATCGATAGAAGAGAGAGAGAGAGGCTTTCGAGTCAATGCAGATGTGGAGAATTCCCTCAAGTATAGCTCTCAGGGATATGAACAGTGTGGTTTGAATATTTCAGTAATCTACCACAGTGATGATCATGTCACTTCCTCCTCTCTCTCTCTCTCTCTCTAGCTCATTCAATCTCTCTTTATTTAACTACATGTGCACCTTTTGGATATACACTTGTTCTCTCTCTCTCTCTCTCTCTCTCTCTCTCTCTCTCTCTCGGTCGTGCTCGCTCACTCAATCTCTCTTTGTTTAACTACATGTTCACCTTTTGGATATACAATTGTTCTCCAGCGCCTGCCTTCATTAGTGGTTCATTTGACTTGCCTTTGTCTTAAATGAGAGAGATGTTGCAGCATATGGCCAATTAAAAATCACTTTGTGCTTAATTTCAAACGAGTCCCCTTGGAAAAACTAAAAAGAGTGGGCCTGGAACAGAGAGCTTCTGGAGGACAGTCACGAGATTTGGGGTGAATGGACATATGGCTGCTTAATGATTTGTTTTCTGTCATCAGTATAATTACTGCAGCATTTAGCCCCTCCCATTGCCCACATAATGGAAAAAAATTATGGCACATCAAGATAAGGAGTAATGCTATACTGTAAGTCTATATCTACACGACAGTCGTGCAGATATTCAGGCCAACAGCATGACGGCAAATGTGATATTGGTTTAAATAATCAAGAAGTTAAAGGCGTCAAGAAATGAAAAATTTTCATAATTATTAATCAAAATGTCATAACTGGATCTTCCAGTGAAACCGACTTCTCTCTGGTGACGTATGCAGGATTTCGGACTTCAATTAAACATCCGGTCAATAATCAATGGATAGAACCAAGTTCCACCCTATATTTTTTTCTTTTTCAATTATCTGTTACACTACGATGTATGTCACAATACCGAAGAACAGAACTGTCGCTACATCTGTTTCATCGCAACTTTATTGAGATGTTGATTAACTTACATTTGATACACGATATTGCATGATATTTTGTCTACTTTTGCATGATATGTTGTCTACTTTTGCTGCGCCAACGAAAATAGTTCCGAACTAGTCCAAGCAGAATCAACCATTGTGAATTAATCAGTGTTTTTGAATGAATCAATTGAATAAATGATTCAGTGACTCACTTGTAAGCACAGTCGCCTGTTTAGTTTCTTAATGATTCAGCATTTTGAATAAATCGAATGAATGAATGAATGATTCAATGACTCATAAAAAACAGTGCTGTTGGACTGCAGATCTGCACTCTCAGTCAAATTCGAGAACCACAATTAAATGCTGTGTAAATTAAAAATACATTTTCACTAAAACATTATTTTTTGAAGCAGATTCATGAAGTCATATCCTTTCGTTATAAGTTCTAGTCCCTGACATAACAGGATAGAACCAAGTTCCACCCTATATTTTTTTCTTTTTCAATTATCTGTTACACTACGATGTATGTCACAATACCGAAGAACAGAACTGTCGCTACATCTGTTTCATCGCAACTTTATTGAGATGTTGATTAACTTACATTTGATACACGATATTGCATGATATTTTGTCTACTTTTGCATGATATGTTGTCTACTTTTGCTGCGCCAACGAAAATAGTTCCGAACTAGTCCAAGCAGAATCAACCATTGTGAATTAATCAGTGTTTTTGAATGAATCAATTGAATAAATGATTCAGTGACTCACTTGTAAGCACAGTCGCCTGTTTAGTTTCTTAATGATTCAGCATTTTGAATAAATCGAATGAATGAATGAATGATTCAATGACTCATAAAAAACAGTGCTGTTGGACTGCAGATCTGCACTCTCAGTCAAATTCGAGAACCACAATTAAATGGTGTAAATTAAAAATACATTTTCACTAAAACATCATTTTTTGAAGCAGATTCATGAAGTCGTATCCTTTCGTTATAAGTTCTAGTCCCTGACATAACAGAACGACAGTGTTGGGGAAAGTTGCTTTTAAAAGTAATGCATGACAATATTGTGTTACTCCCTAAAAAGTAACTAATTGCGTTAGTTACTTTTTATGTAAAGTCATGCGCTACATTACTTTTGCATTACTTTTTATCATCTGGGCTGGGCTTGCTTGTTTGTTTTTAATATAAAAAGTTATATTTTTTTTATAAATGTAAAAATGTATAAATGTATAAATGTTCACACCAAAAGTGAAATGAATAAGCCTCAGGCTGAAGGAAATGTCAATTTATAGAAGAGGACGCAGCTCAAACAAACCTTTCAATAGGATGGAGAAGCAAGTTCAACAATAAACAAGCAATACAAAAATAATTGAAACACAAATGTTATGTTTATCTAAAGTCATTTTTGCTTTTTAGTATGGTAGAATTGGATCATCGAAGGTCAGCAGCAATGACACTGATTAATAAAATGGGATTAAATACATAAAGGATATTTGTGTTATTTAACATATTTAATTATCACAGGTTTGCGTCATATTTCTGAGTTCGCTTTTCACTGTTTTTATTCATTTTGAGGAATACTGAATCTGTTTTTTGTGCAAGTGAGATGAATAAATAAATGCATGTTCACATTTAGTCTAGAACTACAGTACCCATCATGTTTACACGTTTATTTGAAAAAGTAACTTGAATATTATCTTGAAAATTCAAAAGTAATACGTTATTTTACTAGTTACTTGAAAAAAGTAATCTGATTACGTAACTTGCGTTACTTGTAATGTGTTACCCCCAACACTGCAGAACGATGATATGCAACAAAAAACTAAATAGTCGACAAGTGGTTCAGGTCATAGCTGTCACTACATTATGGATTTTAAGTACAGCTGGAACTTTGTATTAACAAATCAGAAGCCATAAACAGAGCTCTCCGTTTTATAAAGTACTTTATTAGGATGCCATTTGATTGACAGGCTCAAGTGTTCATACCTGTTTTACAGGGAAATAAGATCATTCATTTATCATTGCTGATTTTAATGACAGATGAGATATTTATCTTTGGTTTCTCACAAAGGTTTAACAAACACAGAAATCACAAAGGGCTACATAAAATCACACACAAATTGTTGATAAAAAAAAAATAATGTATCACCTAAAGATTACTTTAAACTCCATATAAAATAAAACATGTAACACTTTTTTCTTACTGATTGTGGTATTTAAGCAAAAGGGGAATCACCACTAACTAGGGGTGCCATGAAATTATCTTATCTTATCTTATCTTATCTTATCTTATCTTATCTTATATCTTATCTTATCTTACTTGGTGCCTATAGATGAACAAAGAAATGACACTTTTTTTTCTAATTATTTGTTACTTTATATTAGGGTAAGATGGGACGATCTAATAGTACACTTTTATTTAACATGAAAGGAGACCTGGCTTTAAATCCCAACCTATTACTTTTGTTAGATAAACCAAACAAATTAACTTGACAGTTATGATCATCATGTATTTTCATTGAAGCAGCTCTGACATTCTCTTCCACAGGAAAGAAAATCTTATGGGTTTGGAGAGACATGAGGATGTTAAAGCAAAAGGCCTACAGATGATGACTCTATTGGACTTAGACATGTGAATGTGTGATTTCTACCACAGTGTTAGACGATTATGCAACATAGTTCAAAAGATGCAAATTATAATATTTTTTTGCATTTAAAGTTGGATTTAAAATCCACTTGGCTCAAAAAATTGCTAGACAATTCTGCCACATCAGATAACAAGATTCAATTATAATGGTTGAAATGTTATATCTCAACTTTACGCTGCACATTTCAGTTTACAGCATAATTGGTAGATTCTTGTTTCTGTTTTGAATTTGTTTGCTCTTGAATCCCCTGGTGAAATGAACCAGTTGCTTTTTACAGGCCTCACTGCCTTCTCTTGTGCTGTTACTTCTCAGAACATCACCCACATTACACATTTTACCAATTTAGACTGCCCAAGAGATTGGTAATATATCATTGCGGTCAAAGGGGTTGCTTATTTTTCTTTGTCGCTTACTTACTCATCCTCCTTCTTATGTGCTTCATCACTTAACATGCCTTCTCTGCCCATTCTTGCAGTTAAAAAATGTGCTGCAGGTTGTCCTCAACATTTTTTTTGTATTATTTGTACCAACTGGTCAGTTTTGTCTCTGCATTAATTAATAGTCGTGATTAATGATTTTTGCTTGGCAGAAAAATAAACTGCATGAGCATCATGCGATTCATAAACATCTCACACATTTCATAGTTGCATTCAGACGGAACTCACTGACTTACTGACTTTTTACTATTTTTATTTATTGCCTGCATCAGTCTTGGCATTCCATTTTGACCCAAAATCTCGACCTGTTGTCAAGCAGAGCCTTATTTTATATGTGACCCTGGAGCACAAAACCCGTCTTAAGTCACTGGGGTATATTTGTAGCAATAGCCAAAAATACGCTTAAGAAAACTGTGAAATTACAAGTGCACAGAGGTGATGCTTTGTTATGGGGGTTTGGGCAAAAATCCAATGTAAGATGTAGGACACAGGCATTGACTGCATTCAAAAATGCATACTCTCTCTAGTTACTTCTTTTGAATGAGTACTGTTTTAACGATTTTTTAAAAGTATGTTCTGTATAGCATGAATGTGTTAGTTTGATTGCATCATATAACAATTGCTGTTAATAGTGTTCATCGTCTGTTTGATTACGTCTTTAATTGATTTTTCCGTACAATTCTGCCATATGTACATTAACTGACAGTCACCACTGATAAGCTACCACTAAATATTGTAGAAACCTAATTTGCTGTAAAGTTGCTTTGCAATGATTTGTATCGTGAAAAGCGCTATACAAATAAACTTGAATTGAATTGAATTTACTTCAATTTACTAATCCTCTCCCGTGGCCTTATGAGCAGGGATGCACATGCGACCGAAATAAGAAATGCGCTGGGTAAATAAGTTCAGATCGACATTGACAGCTGTTAATGCACAATCACCATTTTAGATCGACCAACTGTAATACTGTATAAGATGCCCATCTGAACCGAAAGCCTTAATCTCAGCTATGCGCTGCCAGTTTCAGGGAAAAACGCAAAACTGACACTTTATCCACAGACATGCTTCAAAACCGGAGACGACAACCTGCCAAAATAAAAGCTTGCTGATTTTAGGTTTGAAAATGATGATAATTATAAAAATATTTAAATAAAGAAATAAAAGAAAATGTATATATTAGTATTGTGTTGTTTTAAGTGCACTATAAAATAATTGTATTTTTATTTAATACTCGCTTTTTATTTCACAATATAATAGTATTATTGCACTATTTTTATTATTTTATCTAAATAAATAAAGTGCAATAATAACTATCATTAATATTATTAATTATTAAATTTTTTTATAGTTATATTTAAAGTCCGTGTGAACCGGAAGTTGCTACCGACTTTATTTCAGTATAGTGATTTCCAACTGTCCCTCCATTGAAAGTCCAGGTGACCAAAGATTAAAAGACCAACAACAAAAAAAAAAGGTCATACAAGCATCATAAAATGAATCCATATGAATCGAGTGGTTTAATTCAAGTCTTGTAAAGAGATACAATCACTTTATATGATGAACAAATGTAATTTATATTGATTAATATTTAATTAATATTGATACCAACTGTTTTCATTTGTAATTTAGTATGAAAATATGTGAAATAAGCTTTTGAAGTGTGAATATGTGATTTCTCAATCAAACAGGAGAGTGGATATAATAATGACAGAGATAGAGAAACATCTGGAGTTATTTCTCATAAATAAAATCAAAGCTAAATAAGACATTTATTATTATAGTTAATGGGATCGTTGTTTTTTGGAAATGCTATAAAGTCGTTCATGTTCTGTAATTGTTAATGTTAAACAAAAATAGCAGTCTAATAATTTGCAGTTTCTGTTTTAATATAGTAAATATATGCCATTATACTAATATGTACACTTTAGGTTTTAATATATTAATATGAACTTTTAATGTACTAATATGTACTATTTAGGGGTAAATAAGGCACAAAGATGTACCATTTGCTTAGATTAGCTTACCGTAGGGAAACGGCCCAGTGACAGCTTTTGACTTTTTTAGTGTAGGAACTTGTGCGATTAATTAGTCAAGAAATTAATAAATTTGGTTAATTCTTTATTTATTTGTTTAATGGATGGATTGAACCAGATAGTGAAGTAAATGTGTTAAAAATTTCTGTTTAAAAGCATGTCATGAAGTTGGTGTTTATACTGTACATTACAAGCATTAAAAGTGTTTTATACTCTCACCTAAAGAAGCCTTCAGATTACATTACAATGTGAATTTTACAGCAATGGCTCTTCTTTAGTATTAGAATATTCCTGTCCTTTCTCTATGATGCTGTGAAATTTGTCTTTCTCCACGTCTCAAAAGAAACCACTGTAGTAATGACAGGTTCTCAGTCATCTCGATCTGTTGGTCTTATTACAGCCCATCAGCGCTTTGAGAGGGTCATGACTACACTGAGATGATCTGGGCTCTCCATTCTGTCTGTCAGACGCTTCTTTCCCTCAGACGCACATGGCTGCCTTTAACAAAAGAAGGAGATTGCAGCTTGTGCCAACATCAGTCAGAAGGTAAAATTGTCACATTGTCTGTAATCTTCCAGCACAAAGCCCCTGGATTGCAGACTCTGAGACTGGGATTGGCATTACTTGTCCTTGGATTAGGACAATGGGTGTTTATGAAGTCCATCCCATTTGGACGCTTCTGTCACCCTGCCTCATTTCCCATGATGCATCAGCTCTTTTTACATTCGGACAACTCATTAGTATCATTATCAGCACAGTTTGGGTTTTCATAGCTTAATATTCCAAGTAAAATGTTTGTGTTTCTTAGATACAAGCTTTTTTATTTGCAAAGATGAGTTTTCTATATGACTGCTCCCCCGCAAGGACAAAATTGGCCTACTTTGTGCATTAACAAGCACATGCACATAATCAAACCTCAGGCGAAGCTTAAAAACCATAACAGAAGGACTTTAATCAGACACGGACACTATACATATTTACACAGAGCTCTTGTACTGATCTAACCCTGAGATGCACATATAGTTGATCAACATCATGCATGAGTAATTGCATTGATGTTGATCTGCAGTTTTCGTAGGATGAAAATATGGCTCAGACTCCCAGTATTCAGGATCAGTATCAGTGGTCCCGTTCTCATTAACAAGCCTCAAGTGTGCAGAGATTCCTTTGCTAATTTCTCATATCAAACCGATCTGTTGAAAATCAAGAGGTTTGTTTTTTTGTCTTTACTAAGATCTGAAGTCAGAGCCACAAAATCTGAGGGTGCAGGAAGACCTGTACCTGCAGAAAGACTTTTATTATCATCTCAGTAAAATTGATGGTTATGATTGTATTGTGCAAACTAAGGCTGAGACCCGTATGCATGCGCGTGTGTGTGTGGAAATAGCTCCAATCCAGAGATGCCTGCAGGGTTGTGGTGAGTATGATTGGTTGACTTTCCTGGCATACCAAAACAGACGGCTTGACTCAGTCATTTTTCAAGAGCTGAGAATATTTATTTTTTCCCTTTGCTGTTTGTAGATAGACCTTATATTTGGGAGCTGGATGGTTTTGGATCCACACAGTCCAAAAGAACATTGTTTTGCCCGACTTTATAGGATATTTGATTAGTACATCTTTCACAGATTTGAAATATAATTGACACAAATTAGCAAATTGTTGATCTATAGCTAACGAGTGCTGCAGCGATGATGTATTTTTGCAGGCCAGCCTGGAAGTTAGCATCACCCTATATTCTCAGCCTCAGATGTTACGCCCACAGACCATTGAATGTCTAATGCATGAGGCACACAAAATGTGTTATCAGGATCAACTAAACGCTGTTCACAGCATAGACTCTTGGCAACTGAAGATGACATCCTGAATGAATGATTTATTGTTTGCACGCCAGTCTGTTTGGTAGGGACATCGACTTTACATTTTCACGCCCCTAAAAACGAACTGTGATTGGTTGTTTACATGTCAGTCAAACGGTGGCCAATGAAAGCTGCTATGAAGTCCAGACCTTCTGCCCTCAGTCTGCAGGTCTGGTTAACCTAAGTTAGTAGTTGAATTGATGTTGATCTGCAGTTTGGATTATTACAGAAAATAAGCTCCATGATCAACAAATATTGATGATCTTTTGCTCATCAAGATAATTGTCCCAAATAAACACAGTTTTTGTGTGTGTATTTTGAAATCTCAATGCAGTGGGCAGAAGTAAAAATCTCAAGTTAGGATCAAACAGCAACCTCTCTCGTGAAACCAACACGGAAGTGACTAA
This sequence comes from Sinocyclocheilus anshuiensis, assembly GCF_001515605.1. NCBI lineage: Eukaryota > Metazoa > Chordata > Actinopteri > Cypriniformes > Cyprinidae > Sinocyclocheilus > Sinocyclocheilus anshuiensis. The sequence continues at coordinate 328,559 of NW_015557114.1, read as the reverse complement.
AACTGCAATTCATCGACTGGCCTCCAAAAGGGAGTCAGTCCCATATACTCCCCATGTTAAAATGCCCAACTTCTGGTTTGCACTCTATCTGCCATGCGCCTTGTGCTGCTTTATATATTTTTTTACATTTTACCTTATTTGTATAATTGTATAGTTGTATTTTATATTTAAATCTGTATCTATATGTATTTATGTTCTACTGTTAGTGTTATCTGTATGCACCAAGGGTCTGAGAGTAACGCAATTTCAATTCTCTGTGTGTATGTGCTGTACATGTGGAAGAATTGACAATAAAGCAGACTTGACTTGACTTGAACTTTACAGCAGAAAAAAATATGTTTACAGCCTGGTACAAAAAGTGGTTTTGGTCTATATAGCTAATTTTGCCCTTCGTGACAGCTGTGACTCATATAACTCATCCGTTATATATAATTATATTAAGCCTTAAAGTTCTGCATAATTAAGGGCATGGCTACTTGAGTGACAGGTGGATTGCCGATGCTGTCACCACCGTCGAGCTGGGTGGGTGTGGTTTCAGCAACCAGCTCCTGCCTCTTTGCCCATTTTCGATTATCCGGGAGTGACGCGCAGTGATGCGCTGCCAAGATGGCGACGGCCGGCTCCGCCTACTTTAGGCTTCAAAAACGCTCTTCGGAAACCTACGGGTGACATCACAGACACTACGTCCATGTTTTTATACAGTCTATGGTTAGGATATATGTAAATGCATGGTCGCATGACTTTATAATCACCACTATTAAGCTTCCAACAACTCTTACAATCTCTATTGGAAATCTGCAAGTTGGAAATTACGAGTTAGAATAGTTTGCAAGTTTAAAGACAGTAGGGCTGCCCCCCAATAGTCAACTAAATGTTAGATGACCAAAATTTTATTAGTCAGTCACAGAAAAAAACTGTCTGTGTCTGTGATGGACAGATCGTTAATAGCTGGTCCTTGAAGTAATTGCGGTATATCGGGCATGACATCCAAACATTTGTTTATCATTCATCCACCTCAAATATGGCTTTAAATTGAAACATGTAAGTAGTAGCAACTTTACACGGCTGCTCACTTTAATGTTAGATAAATATCTAACAGGGGAAGTCGTGGCCTAATGGTTAGAGAGTCGGACTCGTAACCCAAAGGTTGCGGGTTCGAGTCTCGTACCGGCAGGGATTGTAGGTGGGGGGAGTGAATGTACAGCGCTCTCTCCCACCTTCAATACCACGACTGAGGTGCCCTTGAGCAAGGCACCGAACCCCCAACTGTCCCCGGGCTCCGCAGCAAAAAATGGCTGCCCACTGCTCCGGGTGTGTGTTCATGGTGTGTGTGTGTGTTCACTGCTGTGTGTGCACTTTGGATGGGATAAATGCAGAGCACTAATTCCGAGTATGGGTCACCATACTTGGCCACATGTCACTTCACCTCATATGTGCTATTAGGTGCATATTCAAGTGTTTGTGTGGAATGTGGAAGCTATTTTTGCGCAAATGTATGACATGGAGGTGCCAGCACGATCACTGGCGTTGTTTTCTGGTAACAGTGGAAACAACTTAAAATACACTGTCCTTTTTGCTCATACAGAAAAGAGTAATACATCATTCGGAACTGTAAAGGTCTACTTTTATTTGTGTACACTCACAATATCAACAAAACATTGTGCTTTTGTAAAATAAAGAACACAAACAGAATGCACCGTATGCCATTCGGTCTCCTTGAACTGGAGCGCGTCATAATAATGAAGCATATAGTCTACTTGCCTCACAGTTATGAGAAATATATCTATAGAAAGCTTGACATGTCTACGAAAACAATAGATCTCTGATTATGTAATCCACACGAAATGTGCATTTCTCTCACTGTACTGCGGAGATGGTGAGTCAGCATTATCAGCTTCATCTTTGCAGCAGACAATGATTCAGAAAATTAATTAATAAATAATTAAAATGTCTCCTTGCTATTTTTTCCAACACATTCATGGTCAGTACTTTTACCATTGCTTTGTGCCAAGCTTCATGCATCAATAGACTATTAAAGGCTCATTATGATTTAGTGCAAAAATGCTCACTCATTTCCAGGCTTTTTTTTTTTGGTCTTGGATGAGTTTGATGAGAAAATGTTGAGTTCCGCTTCAGGAACTCGAGCTGCGTCGAATGCTTTGGGAACGCCTTCAACGTGACTATGCTCTGAATCTGCCCGCATTGTGAGCGCCTCTCCATGCAGATGATTCGCTTATGGAGGGCTATCTTTGAGGAGGGAGCCCTCGCCAGCGCTCCCAGCGGCTCTGGTCCCGTGTCTGCCGAGGCAGCGCGGCGATTGCAGTCGTGGGGCTCGCAGTTGGATCTGGTGGAGGGAATGGAGACGGGCGAGTCCTTTTCTTCTCCCTCTGCCACCGGATCCAGCGCCACCTCCCAGGGTTCAGAAGCACGCTCCGACGGAGAGGTTTCTTCCCCCCGGTGAGAGGGCTCGGTTAAAGGAAGTTAAAGCTGATGATATTAGCGAACTCCCGCGAACCACTGATTTGTCTCTCCACGCCACGAAAGAGACCGCCAAAGCTATCAGGTGGTCGATGGCAGCCTTGGTGGCTGCGGAGAGGCATTTGTGGTCTTCCTGCTTAACGCCCCGCTTGCGCCTTCTTGCCTGTTCGGCGACGCCGTCAATAGGTTTCAGGAGGCTCGTAAACAAGCGGCAGCGTTTCAGCGGTTCCTCACTCGCCGCTCTCTAGCTCATGCTGGACGGGAGCAGCCCCAGCCATGTGCCCGCTCCTCATACAGAGAGGCGCAGAAAGTGAGCGTTGCGACTCGCAGGCCCCACGTGAACAAGGATCGCGAAGGGAGCGACGCTCACGGTCGAAGGCTTCGAAGCCGAAGGCCGATCTGAGGACCGTCCTTCTGGCTAAGGCCAAGAAGTATTCGACCAAGACGCCCTGATATTTATGTTTCAGGGCTTCTGAGGGCAGCCCCCACTGGGGAAGAGCAGTTTACACATCATTATACGGTGCCCGTCTCTCCTCAGTGCCCTCAGGAGACCGAGCTGTTAACCCTGCCACCGCCGGTGCTTCAGGGCACAACGGTCTCCAGCGAGTGCACATCCCAGTGTCCGCCCGAAAACGTAGCGGCTCTGGGGGGCTCGATACCTCTGAGGAGGTCTCCTATTACATTGGAGGTCAGTCTTGAGAGACTGATTGCCTTAGTAGATTTTCTGGCAGCGTGGAAGCTTCTGCCAAATATCTCACAATGGGTCCTGCAGACTGTAGAGAGAGGTTACAGAATTAAATTTGGTTCTCATCCGCCTCGTTTCAACGGGATCGTTTCCACGGTGGTGGGTCCCGAGCAGGCTCCGGTGTTAGAACAAGAAGTAAATACTGTGCTGAGGAAGGAGGCCATCGAGGTGGTCCCTCCTCTCGAAAGAGAATCCGGGTTCTACAGCCGGTACTTCATAGGTCCGAAGAAGGATGGGGGGTTGCGTCCGATTTTAGATCTGCGTCAGTTGAATCGCTCAGTCATGTGACTGAAGTTCAGGATTCTCACTATCAAACAGGTCGTGTCTCAGATCAGGTTCGAGGACTGGTTTGTCTTGATAGATCTAAAAGATGCATATTTCCATGTCTCCATCCTTCCTCAACACAGGAAGGTTTGCTTTCGGGGCGAAGCTTACTGCTCTAGCTCTACTGCGACTACAGGGCATCCGCATACTAAATTATATCGACGATTGGTTGATTCTAGCTCAATCAGAGCAGACGGTGGTTCGACATCGAGATGTCGTTCTCACCCATATAAAAGAGTTGGGGTTAAGACTAAACACAAAGAAAAGTGTGCTTTCTCCATTACAGAGGACCACTTATCTGGGCGTGGTGTGGGATTCAACCACAATGCAGGCACAGCTGTCTCCTGTTCGGATCGAGTCGATCCTCACTGCAGTCGCGAGAGTCAAAGAAGGCCAGTCACTCACTGTCAAGCAGTTTCAAAAACTGCTGGGTCTGATGGCAGCTGCGTCCAACGTGATACCTTTTGGCCTGCTGTACATGAGACCCCTACAGTGATGGCTCAAGACCAAGGGGTTTTCCCCATGGGGAAATCCGCTTCGCATGATCAAGGTCACGCGGTGATGCTTTTGTGCCTTGGACGCAAGAGAGAACTCAATTCGGTCCGGTTTTCAGAGTGCAGACACTGAAACATACACACAGAAAGCGCGTCTCACGGCACATACTACTCTCTCGTGTCGCATGAACGTTGATGTTAATCAAGCAACAAAAGAAAGACAGAAAATCACGCACTGCTCTTGACTGAAAAACTTTAGTAGCCCTAAAGATTAATCGAAATTTATTTATATAAATAAATATGTCTGCTTAAAAAAATGAAGAATATGTTAAAAAAGTTGCTATAAAGAATGCATAATTAGCCTATATAACCATTGGTATTTCATTAAAAAGAAGACCATGTACTTGTTCTTTATGAGAAGTGGTTTTATTTAATTTTAACATAAAGGCATGTTGTGTGTCACCGCAGTGTGTCTATCATAATAAAACCTTAATATCAAACCTATATAATGAGTTAGGAAATTTTGGAGAAATGCTTAATAAATGCACTGTAACTAAACCCATTAGATTTTAGCCGACTAAATTTACTGTAGATTTAGTCGATTAAAATCGTATGATATTTATTCGACTAAAACTAAAAACAATTCAGATGACTAAAATATGACTAAAACTAAATCAAAATTTGCTGTCAAAATTAACACTGCTGGTTACACGTTTCCTCCATGGTGCGCTGAGGCTGAGGCCACCCGTACGACCTCGTGTTCCACCATGGGACTTGGCCGTGGTCCTGGAGGCTCTCTGTAAACCTCCGTTCGAACCTATTGAGGAGGTTTCAGATCGAGTTCTGACACTTAAGACTGTCTTCTTGTTAGCCATCACTTCACTGAAGAGAGTCGGAGATTTGCAGGCCTTGTCAGTGGCCCCCTCCTTCCTAGACTTTGCGGCCGGCTTGGCCAAAGCATTTCTGTACCCCAGGCCGGGGTATGTCCCTAAAGTGCCCTCCTCAGTACCATGGCCCATGGTACGTCAGGCTTTGTGTCCTCCCCCCTTTAGGGAGCCTGACCAGCAGAAGCTAAATAGCATGTGTCTAGTGCGAGCACTGAGCACTGGACACATATATCCACAGAGCTGCCATGTGGAGGAAGTCTGACCAATTATTCGTTTGTTATGGTCTTTCCAAGAGGGGTCTGCCTGCCACTAAGCAGACCCTCAGTAGGTGGATTGTTGATGCCATTACTATGTCATATGAGTCCGCTGGCCTTCCTTCACCCTTAGGGGTCAAGGCTCACTCCACCCGAAGTGTGGCGGACTCTAAGGCCTTCCTGTCGGGTGTGGCTATGCAGGATATATGTAACGCTGCGGACTGGTCTACGCCGCTCATCTTTGTCAGGTTCTACGACCTTGACATTTGTACCGCTCCTGGTTCCTCCGTCCTCTTGCCGTAGTATACACTGAAGTCATACACACTACGCAGGGACTTGAAAGTCTGGCGGCATGGGCATCTCGTTCCCAAAGAGTTCGACGCAGCTCGAGTTCCTGAAGGGGAACGCCTCAAGGTTATGTATGTAACCCTAGTTCCCCGAGGGAACGAGACGCTGCGTCTCCTGCCATACTTCCGGCATCCCTGCAAGCGCTTCCCTCATTCTCCAGAAGGTGCCGCTGTCTCCACCTCACGTGCTTTTATAGCTTCCTGGTCACACGTCACCCCATCCGTGATGTCACGCCCATCCATTGGTCTGATTACACACACAATTCAGAGCATAGTCACGCTGAAGGCGTTCCCAAAGCGTTCGACGCAGTGTCTCGTTCCCTCGGGGAACTAGGGTTACATACGTAACCTTGAGACGTTATTGATGAGCAGAGTAGACATAAGATTATTATTGTCTTTTCTAAATCTCTATGTTCTCAATTTGATCTCATTAGTGTAGGAAAAACCATTCAGATTTCAAAGAAATCTCATTTGTGATGTCTCTTTCCTACGGAAGAGGAAATCAAGTGAAGTAAAGAAGTAGATAATGGGTCTGCATTCCTTGTAATTTCCAGTAAACATAATCCATAATTAATTAATTTCTTACCATAGTTTTGAAGAGTTAAACATCTCTGCAAACTTTAATGCACAGATACACAGGAAGCATTATGACTGCAGGTCATAAACACAAATACATTAGTTGCCGCCCATATAATTTACCCATATTAGCATCGGCTGCTTCATGTGAGCATAAGAAGATGCATAGATGTGCGTCACACTATTTTTAGGATTACTGTCTGAGCTCCGCTGTAGTGCTAGCAAACACATTACGCCGAGCATGCCGCTCAGGAGAATTGTGATCTGAAGCACTCTCAGGCATTTAGATGCAATGCATTGTGGGTAGACTCTGGTGGGTGGTTGCCCCTTGTGATGAGATTGTCTCTGCTCGAGCCCAGTGCCAAATGCATCTCTCAGGTTTGTGTAATTCACGAAAAGGCACTCACATACGGTAACAGATTTAGCTCTGCAGACAAGCCCCAACCGTAATGGGGCTGCAATATGATCCGTGCAGCCGTATACGCTGCTCTGTAGTCGCTCGGAGATCAGAAGACAGAGGATGGGGTGGATACAGCAAAATGCAATCAATTTCTTGTCTGATAGAAACTGCAGCCATAAGGTAAGTATTAATGGTAAACAGCACCAGATTAGCCTAATGTCCTGCTGACCAAGGCCATTTGATATTTACCGCTTACAGTAATACCAATAAGCAATGATCATGGAATGCACTGTCTCCAGATCTTTACGGTCTGATTCTGGGAAGCGCGAGCTTCCATATAAATATGCCGTCTGAGGACAACAGCAAGTTGAGGAGCAGTTCCAACCCAGTTTATTTAGTTTTATGGCAGCGTTATAGTTGCTCGCCTCACTTCTTGATTTGTGGTCCCATCAGGCTGCACCATCCGTTTTGAAACAATCCTTCAATAAAAGCCTTTCTATTCACACTTCATATGCTGCAGGCAAAGGGAAGCGAAGATGAGAGATGGACAGAGAGGAGAAGTGGGTGCAGAGGAAAGCGGAGAACTTGCTTTAATTGTTATGCAGTGAAATGTTCTGCTTATTCTGGTGTCAGATTCCCATTAGAAAGCCACTAGCAATCACACCGCCTTCAATTAGCCTGTTATTGCATTCAGTAAAATTTATTTGCAGCTCAGTTGAATGATTTTGTTATTAATCAGGATAAATTAGCTTCTTCGGAGACACAATGAACACAAATGATTGGTTCTGAGAGTCGTGTTTAGCTAATAACGATACTCAGATGTAAAATAGCATCCCTCTATGCTGATGACGTCTCGTTGGTGATCATTCTTTTTAATAGTATGTCAAGCTGATGGTGAAAGGGTTGAAATTCTATACATGAGTGAAAGAAAGAGAAATACCAATAACAGGAAGATGGCGGTACGGTGACCCATGGGGAGAAAACATCTGACTTATTTTATCCAGCCTCTATCAAGCTATAGGTACTGCGTTTTATGTTCTCGAAGCCACAGTTGCGATTCATAGGGTTTGGATTGAGAAAACGCAGCAGCGATTATACACACAAATGTGCAAGATCATCCACATACTGTGAATTGGGTGGGTGAATCTCTCACTGTAATGTCCGGGTCATATTTCATCCCCAAATTATAGGAACAATTTACATATATGCATAAAGAAATTAGTCAGTTTTTGCATTGACATTGTTATATTTAAGCATATTTTTCAACTAAATTATCGTAATGCAAAACAATATAAATTCCCATTACTTTAAAGGAAAAGTTTGTTTTATGTTTTAAAATCAAAATCAGTATTACAAAAATGCACGGAAACAAGCAACACCATGATGTATAAATGCCTTACAATTTATTTATTTATTTATGAGATTTTAAAAAACAATGCATCAGTTTAATGCACAATGTTTAAAATCTTTACTATTATTTTTTATTTATTTATGCATGTATTTATTTATTTACTTTTGCATTTCAGTAATGAGAATTTAAATGGTCTTGAAAAAATATTAATTTTCACACCATGATGTGTAATGTATTTATTTATATTTTCTTTTTGCATTACAATAAAGAGAATTTTAAAGGTCTTAACTAATGCTTCCTTTTTAATAACACAATATTGAAATTCTTTACTTTTTATTATTTATGCATGTACTTATTTATTTAAATTTTCATTACAATAATGAACATTTTTATGGTCCATAAAGGACCATCTACCATGGCGCATAAATTCATAACCATTTATTTATTTATTTACATTTTCTTTTCTTTTGTATTTGAAGGTGTTCCGTCCTTTCATTCAGCTAATGCTACTATATAATACTATGATGTTTGGAGATTTCTCTGCAGTCATAGTCTGTTTTGATGCATGCACATGTCCATCAGATAACAAAAGGGATTGATGCACACTGTTATATTTAAGACAAGGACTCGGCCCTTTGTGGTTTTAGCAAAGTTCTTTGTCCAAAACACAAAACAGATCGATACATATAGTTCAGATGGGGATTTAAATGTGGATTCTTTATGTCTTTGATAAGGTCAACTTGATAAGGTCAAACTGCTCAATGCCAAGCGACTAGCTCGCACTCATACATATTAATGCGTTTCACTGTGTGCACGTGCACGTGAATATTTTTTATTTTCAAGTTGGTGAGTTTCATTTCCTTTTGAGTAAATGATGCATTTTATTAAATGGGCTACTTAAATGGTGGCATGAGCATCAACTGTGTAAAATGAGAAACGTCCGTTCCATTAGAGGAGCATTTGTGTTGGTTGAACTGCTGTATTATAAAGGGAAATGAAGAATATCTTTGTTCACCTCAGTTCTTTCACCTTTGTTATCAGGTTTCACACATCCTGATTCCTGAATGGTGGACTGTTCTGCAATCTGATGCCTACAACAAAATTGCACTGACTTCCGAAAATGACTCCCAATGCGACTTCTGTTATCATTCTGGCTGTATGTGCTTTGTTGACATCTGTGGGTTTTGTGGCTTTGTGTTTTTAAGGTGGCCCATCCGGATGGTCTTCTTCTCACTGCGACTGCTGCTGCAAGAGCCACAAGAGCGAGCGTGAGGGTGAGAGTGGCACTTCCTTCAACGAGCTCTCCACTTCCTGTTCCGAGACCCAATCAGAAGCCAGCTCTCCGCAGGAAACGGTCATCGTGCGCCCGGTCACCCGTCAGCCCAACATCCAGACTTTGGACCGGCCGGTGAAAAAGGGTCCGACCCCGATTCCAAGGAGAACTGATCTGCTTCGCGTTCGAACCACCGGGCCACGTGACGTCATGGCAGGGAGGAGGAAACCGGCCAAGGAGAAGATGACGCCAGAGCAGGAGCTGGAGAAATGCATCCAGGACTTCCGGCGGATTAAAATTCCAGAGTGCTTTCCAGAGAGGAAGTACATGTGGCAGTCGGAGCTCTTGAAAAAATATCAGCTCTGAAATGATTTCCTGCGGGCTCGCTGAGCCTATTAGTGCAACACAACAAAGCTCTCAGCGCATACGATGACATCATAATTCTTCTTTGGTTGAACTTAATTGGCTCGTCTGTGTAATCATGCGGTAAGATGCACAATTAACAATTCAGTGAACCTCAAGTGACTCCTAAAGGGACCGGTCCTGTTTTGCTACCGGGCACAATGGCATTAAAGTCTAAACCAATTTCTCAGTGTCTAGACAAACCTCTCAAATAAAAACAGATTGTATATATACAAAATAATCACAAGTGTGTATTACCTGGTGATACTCAAATTAGATGCACGGACAGCACAGCAATTTTGTACGGCGTTCCACCTGTAAATGCAATGAACATATGAGAACTGGAGGATTCGTATGTGAATGTGGTTTGCATTATCCAATACTGTGTTAAGCTGATGGAGAGTTTTAAAGGAAAAGTTCACCCAGAAATGAACTTTTGCTGAAAACGTACTCACTCTCAGGCCATCCAAGATGTAGATGAGTTTGTTTCTTCATCAGATTTGGAGAAATGTAGCATTGCATCACTTGTTCACCAATGGATGCTCTGCAGTGAATGGGTGCCGTCAGATTGAGAGTCCAAACAGCTGATAAAAACATCACAATAATCCACAAGTAATCCACACCACTCCAGTCTATCAGTTAATGCTTTATAAAGCCAAAAGCTGCATGTTTGTAAGAAACAATACAGGTTTCCTTAATAGAAACCTAAATACAAGTTTATAATCCATAATAACGCTTCCACCAGTGAAAAAGTCCATCTCCTGTTATCCTCTCACATATTTGTTTTCACTTGTAAAAGGTGTTTGATCTGTGCATATTTCTCTCCTGATTCAGACAAGACGACTTTTCACTGGAGAAGCAATAGTCTAAAAATAGGACTTTCATACTCATATTTAGTAAGCAACGACTTGAAGTTAAAAACATTTTTTCTCTTCACAAGATGTTAACTGATGGACTGGAGTGGTGTGGATTATTGTGATGTTTTTATCAGCTGTTTAGACTCTCGTTCTGACGGCACCCATTCACTGCAGAGGATCCATTGGTGAGCAAGTGATGGAATGCTACATTTCTCCAAATCTGATGAAGAAACAAACTCATCTACATCTAGGATGGCCTGAAGGGGAGTACATTTTCAGCAAATTTATATTTTTGGGTGAACTATTCCTTTACCACAAATTTACCCCTTTATTTAAAGCATCTAAACAGCAAAAGTGAGTATGTTTCTGAGGTAGACAGATGACAATGCATGTTATGTCACTCATATAGAGTAATGGCTCATATCAATGAACGCATTTAGTTTGTGATGTGATCTACATTATTCACCAAACTTCATTCAAACCCAGCGGAAATACATCAACAGGATCGGACTGAAATATTAAGCTGTTTCTGTTTGTCATTGTGAACGTTTGTGCTGAGACTTTTGATTTCGCTCGTGGGTATATGAGGATGTTTTGTTCTGAATGTGCAATGAATGATTAAACGAACTGGGTTTAAAATACAATTTGTTCATCTGAGTTGATATAATCCTGACACATTGCAATGTTGCACCTCTTGCGGTTTCGCATTAGAGTAAGCACAGCATTTAAACTGGATTCTTGACAGAAAAAAACAAGAGCTGCTTGTTTCTTATTTGTGTCAAATAAATATATGTATGCAAATCAGATAGAAGATGCGAGAGGGTAAATTGTCTCTTCACGAATGTGGCAGATGACCTTACTCTTCTCTCTGAATTTAACAGATTATGAGTTTTGCTGAATCTAATACTAAACCGCCAGACAAATCTCTTTGCAATACCCCTTACAATATTCAGCTGATTTCAGATGCACGGCGGTGTAATTCTGCATTCTGCCGTCTGATATATTAGTTTTCTCTTTTTCTGTCACTGTGAAGGAAAATTGTTGATAAATACATGCATCACAAGTACCATTTTTAACTTACTATTTTTAGCCACACGATTCTGCAGTGTTGCTACATTTCATCTACAGCAGAGAAGCTTTGTGGCTGCAGAAGCATGACAGACTTGGAAAAGTTATGCGTTTATCGAAGACAAATCAGAAATCTATGGAAGCCTGTTTCTGCCACTGAATAAAAAATATAAAAGGTAATTTCGACTTTGACCCAAACTCTGACCTTTTCCCCCAAAATTCTGTTTTTTTTTTTCTCAGAATTGCATGATATGAACTCACAGTTGCGAGTTATGAAGATATAAACTTGCAATTGTGAGAAAAAAGTCAGAATTGCAAGATATAAACTCGCGACTGCAAGAAAATAAGTTTCTATGCAAAAAGTTTGTGCACGTTTCTGTACAATTCTGACTTTATAACACGCAACTGTGACTTTATATCCCACAATTCTGACTTTATAACTTGCAACTGTGAGTTTATATCATACAATTCTGAGAAAAAAATCTGAATTGCGAGATGTACACTCGCAATTGAGAGAAAAGTCAGAACTGTGATATAAAAAGTCGCAATTACTTAAAAAAATGTTTTATTTAGTGACGGAAACGGGCTTCCATACAAATCTGCTAGAAAGCATCTTATAAAGTTGACATTCAAATATACTATCATTCAGTTATTAAAATCTTAAGTACTTTATGCTGAAGAAACAGGATTCTCTTTGTAACTCCGGGAAGCCAGGAGGTTTTAATGTGAGGTTTCCGGCAACATTTTTGTGTTGTGCTATTATCGCATTATGATCCTCAGCTAACTGTACTTTTTTCATCTAATGCATTACACATCTAGTTTCCTGGTCAATATTTTGTTAGTGGGAGACTCACTGTAGACTACTGTCTCCATAGTTGTGTGCTCAGCTTCACAGTTCAAACCCAACATGCATACTAACGATATAACTTCAAGACACATTTAATTGATTTTGCAGTTGAAATATTTCAATCAGCATCAAAGGCATTTGTCATCTTCTTTTGATCCTGCTTCAGTCTTGTCTACTTGTGTTTAAAAACTGAAATGACCCTTCCATGTATTCCTCGTGTCCATATTATACTCCTAAACAGATCAATGAAAGGGCATGTGAAGGATCCAAAATTTGGCCCTGTACACTGACACACTGCTCTCTTTGAGAATCAATAGCAGAACTTCCTAATAGAAGTTCAGAGTGAGTAAAATCCCCTGGTCAGACAATAGAAAGAACAGATGACCAGCGGCTAACCTCAGTCTGAATCAAATATCGCCTGATTTCATCAAACAGTTCCTACAATGTGAAGATGAGAGACAGAGAGAAATATTTCTAGAAAGACAATGTGCTATTATTGAATTGTATTATATAATATATAATACGTGCTGGGAACTGATTACATGTCATCTGGATTAAGTACTTAAAAATTAAGTACTTGTAATTAGATTATATTAAATTTGAAAACACTCATAATGAGACTGCAGTTACTTTTTTATTGATTACATATTATTCACATATTAGCAACTGATATTCATAATTTATTGATTCTCCCTCATTTTTTTTCCCTGTCTAAAATAGCTTACCGCTTACATACTTTCAGCAAGTCTTCCAGTTCTGTGGACAATCACAGAAAGACCAGTCAGTATTATAATTATATAATATTATAATTACAGTCAGATGGTTATAATTACACAGAAAATTGAGAGGCCACACAGCATTTGACTACTGGATTTACAAAAATAATTTCAGTTTTAATAAATGTTTTCTCAACATTTCAACACTGCATCAACTACTGATGAATACATTCATTTTTATTTGAATTATAATTTTGTTTAACCATGTATTACTATGTATTTGGAAGGGTTTTGTCTTTCAAACACATTAAAATACACAAATTCACATTATATAACTTTTTTGAACCTCTTTGACCTAATATATTTACTTGAAGTTTCCCAGAGATTTTAAGGTAATAAGTTAATAACTAAGTAACACATTTGCAATGTGCACAGTTAATGATTACATAACATGCATGTAAACAAATTAAATATTTCATCTTTTTTAGTAAGTGTTTTCAGTGACATCAGTGGTTCTACCGTGGTACTCTCATGAATGGGGGCGGACAGTGACAGGGAAGAGAAGAATTGCTGAATAAAGTCATTATTTTTGTTTTCTCTGTGCACAAAAACTATTCTCGTTGCTTCCTAAAAGTACGGTTGGACCACTGATGTCTCATGGACTATTGTAACGATGTCCTTACTACATTTCTGGGCCTTGAACGTGGTAGTTGCGTTGCTGTCTATGCAGGGTCAGAAAGCTCTCGGATTTCATCAAAAATATGTTAACGTGTGTTCTGAAGATGAGCGAAGGTCTTTGTAACGACATGAGGGTGAGTAATTAATGACTGCATTTTCATTTTTGGGTGAACTATCCCTTTAAAATCCCTATGGGAAAAATTAATTAAAAAAAAAAACACGGAAAAATGGACAGGCACTAATGCACTGAAATGCGGCAGAGATAAAACACCGCACATAGTTGTGAATAGTCTCAGGATTTTTTATTTATTTAGAAAATGTCACCTTAGGAGCTTCTTAATACTCTGCGCAGTTGACAGACGTGATTAACACTTTGATGCCAGGAACAATGTCTAAAAAAAAAAAAAAAGTTAGGCTTGTTCTGAAGAAAGTTCTAATTGCAGATTTCACTTGGTTTGATATTTTGTTTTCTAATGCATTGCACTTCATACAGTTTTAAGTCTGGCTTCAGTATCTAAAAAACTTTTGGGGTCACTGTATAATTTTACAGTATTAATCAATCAGGCTTTATTTAAAACAGTAGCTTAAAGTAGGAAATAATCTCAACCAAAAGGGGCCAAAATCATGTTCCTTTTCTCTATCACAGTACTGATGCTTTTTCAGCACTTTAATGGCATGCTGTCTAGAATGATGCATTACAGGACGTCAAGTCTATTCTAGCATGTAAAAGTGTGTTATGTAATATATTTATTTTAGCTGCAGCATCTCGGTATGAAGCGCAGAAGATCCTGCCTCATAGCAACACTCCTAGAGTCACAGAATAAATTATATGGTTTAGCTGGGGTCTTCTGGGCACTGTCGAGATTCATGGTTCTGCTGATTTCTCCAGCTGAGCTGAATTATCATCACCCCTTCAGGTCTCAGTTGAAAAGCTGTGTGTTTTTGCTCACAGTAGTCCTTCATTATATGAAGAAAAGATTCATTTTTTAAATGGTTTATTGTAGTTTTCTGCTTGCAGTCCAGTTTTTTTTTTTAAAGTTAAAGGTTTACTTACTGACCTAAAACTAGTATTGGATGTCTATGAACTTGTGTCTGTAGGAATGTGTGAGTTGATAATAATCTGAGGATAGCAGGTTTCATAACATGGGACTGCACATTTCTCTTTTTCAGCCCAAAGGCACAATTCAGTGGCTCTGTACAAAATCTTGCTGCTTTTTCAAGCATGTATACAAAGGTAGGAAAGCATCATGGAACGTCCAGTATTTATGTAACATCTGGTCAAATGTGATCTGTCTACAACTGACAGATTTTTGAAACCTGTACAGATCCTTCACTGTCTTTGATATCCCAAAATCCTGGCCGCGTGGTTGACTGGTTGATTGAAAGAATTAAAAGGTGCCTGACAGACTGGTTAAAAGAAATATATTCATTTATAAATGTCCATTTTTATCATTACTTTCAATTCATGTTTACATTTGTACTACAAAATAAGTAAATGTGTCCTTAAGCATCTTAAAGTTTCTCCTAAATTCATTCTGTATCATGAGCATAATATATGAGCAGTATCACACGAGTAGCAGTGCGATCTGGCTGTATATCGGCACAGCTGTGATTCGGCTGTAGGCACAAGTGCCGTAGGTAATCACAGCGTGCCGATATGTAAGGTATAATGTACATCCAGCCGGTTATCATCGCAGAATAACCCCCGACAGGGTGATCAGGACAGGTCTTGTATGACCCTGAAGGGGGTTTAACAACTGGCTGAATGTACATTATTCCACTTATTACAGAAGTGCTCACTAACACAGATTTAGACAGATTTGTGAACAATATTTGAGAGAAATAGGCCTTTTGTGTACATAGAAAAAGTCATAGATCTTTGAGTTCAGCTCATGAAAAATGGGGGCAAAAACAAAAGTGTTGCGTTTATATTTTTGTTCAGTGTATATATATATATATATATATATATATATATATATATTTCTCATATGTGTAAAAGTTACAATAAATATAATGTCAAGAATGAAATGTTATATAAATCAGGCGAATGATAGGTTATTTGAACAAACCCTCTGTAACACCTTCAGAAGGGTTCCAGAAATTTAGGTTATAAAAACGTTGTGGGAACGTTGTTTTGAAATGTTTCTAAAATGTTCAAATATCCAGTTTTCTTGTTGTGATTAGAAAGCTATCTAAAGGTTACAGAAACATTCCTTACAACATTCCACTAACTTTATTTTTAACTAAAATATAACTTTATTTGAACGTTTATTTTTAATATTCCAAGAAAAATAAAATGTCCAGTTTTCCCATTGTGATGGGAACGTTATTTTAAAGGAAAAAACAAGTTTCTTGGAATATTCATCATTACAAATAACATCATAAGGATGTTCACAGAATGTTAATCTCAGCACATTTTTTCCTCAACATTATGAGAACATATATTATTTTTTTCCCACTTTATGTATGGGTATTTGCAGTGCTTTGACTGTTTTCTGTAGCTCCCATCTTCTCATATGCCACGACTGGTCAATTATGTTCAAAGCCTGAATGCTATTGGGCTACTTTCCAGTCACTATCTTCAGCAAGTATGAAGGAAAACAAAGACATTTAGGCAAATTTGGCCTGTAGTGTCTTGACTTAAAGTCTTGGTTCCTCATAAAGTTTGTTCCTTATTTACTTATAGTCTTAGGGAAACTTCCTTGCAACTGTCATCTTTCACAGCACTGCTAGACTGTATTGTGAAAGGCTCTAAACATTAAATTGAGTTGACCGACTGGTCAGCGAAGCAGCAAGGCTGCTGCTTTCGATTTCAGACACAAGCAAAACGTCCTTCCATCAGCTGCTACACAGTGTGGTAAGAAAGAGCGTGGCCCATTATTCAATCCTGGGAGAGCTTCCACACTCTTCTCCATGTGGTTTCTATTTTCTCTGTGCTCAGCAGCGCAGCCCCTGACTCTTATCCGCGACTCTCAGTGTCCTCCCCAGAGAGCCGCCCTCAGCAGAGCCGGGCGCCAGCGCTGCAGGTGAGCAGCCCTTAATGAGAGAGGTGCCTTTGGCTCCAGCATAAGCAACAGGGGGGAAGGGATGCAGGCCTTGTAAAATTCCGATGCTCATCTGTGTTTCCCCCCTCTTGGCTCTAACTATAGTTTAATGCTGAGAGAGACAGTTAGATGGCAAGATACCTATAAACAGCCTACCCTGGAGTCAGCGAACTGTGTCGACATCAACCGCATCACAGCTGGCTGGTGACTGCTCGCAAACCTGTTCTCATTCACGCTGTTACAATAGCTTGGCTAGAGGAGGAGAGATGCAGTGGCTTGTCATTTTCCCCCTCATTACCTAATCTTCTCTCAAGGACTGCCTCCAAATTTACAGGAAGTCAATTAAGCCATTCTGACTAGCAATCTCAGTGGTTATTAATCATTTCCCAGGGTTACTAATCAGGCCTGCCACAGGGCAGTACGAATGGGGCCTGCTTTCAACTCAGGGGTACAAGCTACGGCAAAATTTATGGCACCATAATACCAAGTTAGGGTAGAAACAATTACATATTGGAATATAACCCAGTTATATATTATAAGAACGTTTTGCTAATGTTGCCTGAATGTTCTTTGAACATTCAAAACATCCAGTTTTTTAAATGTTTAAAAAAAAATTTTGGTTATGTGAACGTTAACAGAACATTCCATTTTATCATTTTGCAAACATTAATGGAATGTTCATTTTAAATGTTCTCTGATCATTCTGAAATAAGTTGTAACATTTAAAAAAACCTTAGACAAACGCCGAACTAAATGTTTCAGGAAAAACTGTTAAATGAAGGATGTATAAATCATATTTTTGTGCTAATGTTTTGAGAGCATTATTTAAGTGATGAATAACTGGTGAATGTTTTATTAATGTTACTGGAAGAACATTAATAGAGTAGACCTTAGTCAGGGTTGCACCATTTTTAAATTTGAAAGGAATGAAAATGAGGCTGTGAGGGATAGAAGTACAGTGGGTTCAAAGGATTGTTCTGTTTAACAACATACCGATTGCTCAGTTGATGAAAGGTCTTTCTGGAGAGAGAAAAAAAATCTGTGGCCACACAGAACAGCAGAATATGAACACAATGCGCAAAGTCTCTTGTTAAGCGTTTCCCACCTAGAAAACCATTGACACTTCATATGGCTTAATGCATTAAGACAGTGATATTAAAAGACCAAATTTGACATAGTTTATTAATAAAATGTATTGTAAGGCAAGTAGATTGCCAGAATATGAATAGAACATGCAAAGTGTTTTCCTCCCACACCACAAAATGCTTAATGTGGAATAACGGACTAAGATGATAAAGACCAAATTCAGCATATATCTTATTGTTGATGCAAACTATATACAGATAAAAAAAAAAACACCTATTTTCATTATATTTTGTAATACATTGTAATTTAGTAAAATCTCCTTCCTGTAACTGTAATTTAAATTCCATCCCAACTTCTTTCCATCTCTATATGACTCAGGTCACCTTTCAATATGTGATTTTGTTCATATGTTTTATGATCCGCCAGGCATAAAATCACAAGTTTGGTCACCAAGAAAAATAATAGCACACTTCTCCTCAACAAGCCACATGATTTGAAGTATCCTTTTTGTCTTTAGTGCAAACTTCTTAAAGGGATAGTTCACATAAAAATCCAAATTTGCTGAAATTTTTCTCACCCTCAGGCCATCCAAGATGTAGATGAGTTTTTTCCTTCATCAGAACAGATTTGGAGAAATGTTGCATTGCATCACTTGCTCATCAATGGATCCTCTGCAGTGAATGGGTGCCGTCAGAATGAGAGTCTAAACAGCTGATAAAATCATCACAATAATCCACACGAATCCAAATCTGTTCTGAATTAAAATTTTTGGGTGAACTATTCCTTTAATACTTTGTTCAGTGCCCTATATAAGACTAAAGCTATATGTATCTTGGAGACACAGAGCTCTGATAACTAAAACTAAGTTACAGTGTAACTCCCTGTATTTTTTCATTTCAAGTCTGACTGAAGGTTAATATGTATTCTTGAAGTGGCACAAGCACAGAGAAGTTCTCGTCAGGACCAGCCCATGTGTGACACATTCATCAGCTTGCTGCTAAAATGATTTCATGGACAGAGGTGTGGGTTATCGGCACAGTCATCTCGCCTGTATCAGTGCCTGGGAATTGAATTTTAGAAATCATATACCATTTTTGATCGACTTTAATCCATGCTGTTGGTTGATGATCGGTATGGGAGAAGACACGGACATGTGTAGCATATGGTTTTCACTCACAATTAACAATCTATTCATGCATCATTGCTTCTTATTTGCTTAACTCGACATAGTGTCATCACCTTGTCATTTTGCACCATGAACATGTGCATCATATAAAGAAACAGCCACAGTGACTCATAAACTGTGTTGGCTGCATCACGACGAGGCCCACCGTTGAACACTGAAGTATGATTCTGAGATTGATGCATCATATGGGCCAATTACATAAGTCACTCTAGATTCCTCTCAGTTGTAAAGGAATGTTTTGCATTCAAAATGTAAGCTCTATGATATGCTGTCATTTACCTAGACAGTATTTTCTACTCATCCCACAGTACTGCATTGAAGTCTACAGTGCAAGACATATGTTTTTTGAGATGTAAAGTAATCTAAATGGATGTAAAGCAATCTAAATGGTCCTTCTAGTTACTTTAGTTTTGGTTATGCACTACCTAGAAAGAGTTATAGCATTTCAATGGCAGTCTTGACTAGCACATGTGACCCCAGGAATATGTGACGTGCATGTTGTCTGTTTGACTCATAGACGCTCAGTTCCAGAAGCATTCGTCATGTGACAAATTAGTCTGTAGTCACAGGAAAATGACGAGCACACACAGTACAAAGCCCTGCAAAAACTGGCACTTGCAAAACATCAACTATAATATATAGTGAAATGTTTATGACTTCTATTTGCTTGCAAATAAAATGGATTCCATCAGAATACATGCATGGATGCTGTTGAATGGCCATCAAGGGAGAAACAGGCTTTCATAGCATAATGGTGTAGTTATGACATCTTCCAGCAGGGGACCATGCTATCTGTCTAAGTTGACAATGCTGACGTGCCACATTGCGATCCCTTATGTAAAACAAGCTGTTTCACTTGCAAAAGTTAACTTTGCGTAACAGCTGTTGTGAAAATGAAGTGTGCTTAATTGCATTGAAGGTGCTTAATTGCACTTGTAGTGTACTTCACATCTCAAAAGTGTTTATGTTTATTTTATTTATATATTAGAACAGTTTTATATAAATACTGTATATATATATATATATATATATATACAGTATTTATATAAAACTGTTCTAATATATTAATAAAATAAAAGGACACTTAAGTGTACACTTTGAAAAGTATTAATGTTATATTAATTTCATGAATACGCTTTAAAAAGTGCACTTTATGATAATGTCAAATGAACACTTTTACTTTAAAGTACATTTTAAATCATTATATTTTAATAACCTTTTGTCATACTTTAAAAAGTATACTCATTTTAAAGTGTTGACTAACATACTAACGCTCATGTAATTTGAGTTATTTTAGTTATTTGAAATCACATTTAAATGTAATATATTTTCAATCCACTAAATTGCACCTTCATCATTACAAATGTGTAAATACAAATATGACATATCAGCTTCCATATAAATTACAGTAAGTATATTTTATTTACCATGAATAAATGTACATTCAGCAGTACACTTTAACCATATTTCAAAGACAACAGGAGTAATTATTAAAAAACTTACATATAAAGATGTACTTAAGTTTTACTCAATACAATTTGTCAAAATTGCATGCAATAAAGTGTCCAAAAACGTCTCAGGTTACGCATGTAACCATGGTTCCCTGAGTAGGGAACGAGACACTGCGTCCTCTAGGTTTCCCCATAGCGACCCCTAGAGGACGCAGTTCGAAGTTACCATGAAAGGGAACGTCTCAGGTTACGTATGTAACCATGGTTCCCTGAGTAGGGAACGAGACACTGCGTCCTCTAGGGGTTGCTATGGGGAAACCTAGAGGACACAGTTCGAAGTTCCCATGAAAGGGAACATACATACAGTTTGCACTTAAGTATATTATTTTAAAGTATATTATTCAGTAATAAGTAGTCTTTTTAAAAGTATGCTGAAATGTACTTGTTTTTCACAAGAGAGAAGATAGTATATAACTTTGCACGGACAAGGTAAGTAAGTGATTTTATCACTTGAGTCTCTTGCTAACAGTATGTATAATGAGTAAATCTTGACCAAATAATGTGTTTTGTAACATTTATTTCAGTGTAATGTCTTTCCCCACAGACTCCAATTGTACTGTAAACACTCTTGTTTTGTACAAAATGATTACCCGGGTATTTGACAGCATGTCGCAGAGTTTAACGTCTAATAATTAACTTAACATTTTCACCTCAGGCTTATCAGTTCAGTCTTCTATCACTCTGTTATGGGTTTCATTCTCCAAAAGTGTGCTCATAATTACTACTTGAAAACATTTCTTCTTGCAGTGCACTATTAAATGAACTAATTAATCACAATATTCTATGTGTCCACTCATACATATCCGCTAAAAGGTGTTCAAATTAGCCCATGCATTTTCCCTGAGGTTTGTATTTGGCTTACACTTCTTTAGATGAAGAGAGCAGATCTTTCACAATGCGAGCAATTCCCCTGCTGTGATTAAAGATGCATGCTAGAATTATAGCTAAAGGTGAAAATGCTTTTTTAAGCACCACTAATTAGTTCAGAGAATTTCCCCATTTCAGTATGTGTGTAGATAAATGTTGGGTTTGGAGGTAAATTCTGCACTCTTTAAACATTGCCTTGAGAGAAACAGTCTGCCAATACTGCTGAACCACCCCTAAATCTGAAAGGAAATGTAAAATCTCTGTGTCTGTAAGGCATATTGAGCACTTCATTTGGAAACATTGAGTGACTCTGTTTTAATTGAATAAATCCTTCTTTTGTGGAACATGTTGTATTTATGGTTAGTTGTTTACTGTGAAAAAGCTCATGCTTTGTTACAAGCACTTTAGTAATCTATAAAGCATAAGATAATTAGGTTATTAATTAATTTTTTGTTCCAGCGTGGCATTTATATTGTACTGTATTTGTATTTTGGATTATTAATATGTCAGTGCAGGAAATGATGAGACAGCTGATGTCTGGAATCTTCTCTAATGTTTTGAGAAAACGCACAAGCTGTCACAGTCATCCACCGCAACATATGGGTTCATTAACTTCTGTGCATGTGCACATCAGTTGAGCTGTGCATTACTCTGCCAGAAAGAGACGGCTGTTAGTACAGTATGTAAGGGTGGGAAAGAAATTGGATTCATGATAAAGCAACTAGCGGAAGCTTGTTTCCACCAAAGGTAATTGCGACTTTTTATCTCAGAATTCTTATTGTGGTGAAAAAAACAGATTTGTGAAATGTAACCTCAAAAAGTAAAAAAAATATAATTTTTTTTCTGCTAAAAAAAACTCAGGACTATTGATCTCATAACTTTTTTCTCGCTATTGTGAATTAATAACTTCTGAGATAAAAAGTCATAAATTGGCATTTTTATTTTTTATGTTGTAGCGGGAAAAAACAAAACAAAAAAACAGAATTTTGAGATGTAATCTCAGAATTCCGGGGGAAAAGTCAGAATTGTGATACGTAAACTTGGAATTGTGAGAAAGAATGTCAGAATTCTAAGTTTATATCTCACAATTCTGACTTTTTTCTCAGAATTGCTAGAATTTTTTTTTTTTTTTAATATTTTTTATTGCATGGTGGAAACGGGTTTCCATACCCTACAGTTAAAAGTAAGTTGAATTCACTGTGGGTAATATCACTGTTGTAATTACAGTGGAGATCTGTACATGTGTGTTTGTTGCTGCTGTAAAGCAAGCCAGACTTCTCACAGAATTTCGTATCTGCTCAACAATCTTACATATTCCTGACATTTTGGGTAAGAAACAGAAGTCATTCGGCTTTTTCGAAGTCAGAGTGCCATCAGAATGATTTTTAAACATATATTTCAAGTTAAAAAGAACAACAACTTACATACAGTTGCCACATTAATGTCTACATGAAATCAAAATAGACTCTATTTACTTTGTTAATGTATAATTACTACACTCTAAAAAATGCTGGGTTAAAAAGGGACAAACCCAGCTATTGGGTTGTTTTGACCCAGCGGTTGGGTTCAAAACAATCCAATAGCTGGGTTTGTCCCTTTTAGAGTGTAGTCTTGTGGTGAAACATTCACCCAGGCAGGTTAATCCATAGAAAAGTTGATAAAAGTTGACAGTATAATAGCATGACAAACATCTGTACATGTTCACTAAAAAATGTACAATATAGTAATTAGAAAACATTACAACATTAAACATAGAAACAATACAAGCATGGCATTTAAACAAAATATTTAATGATGCTAAGTTGATGTGTTATCATGAGGAATACGCTGTGGCACCTAATCAGGTGAAAATATTTGTGGCAAGTTGCTTCATAAACACCCTCACATTTATCTCTATTGCTATGAGTGTCAAGGGCTAGAAAGGCAGAGTAATTTGCTCCTTCTTTTTCCCGGTGAGTTTCATTTAGCCTCCTGATGTGAGTTATTATCTACCCATCAGAAAACAGGGCCAGAACAGATGATGTTTACCTCCTTGATGGTGTGGTGGGGGGCAGAGAGATCATTTGTCATAAAAGCTTGCACTTTTCCTACTTTAAGTGATCTGTTCGGCCCACTCTTTAAAAGAGGAACCACACACAGCAGCTCAAAGTCTCACTGAAAGAACTTCTATTTATTAGCTGTGTTCGCTCTGCTAAGCATCATATTTATTATTGCTCGTACTTAGGGTTAAAGGTTGGTTCTTGGTCTGGTCTATTATTTCGAGCCTAGTATAGATCACAAAATCGGTGCAACAATACCATAGACTAGAGCAGTGTCTGAAATCGCATACTGCCTGGTAGGTACTACATGTGGTTTGAAACTTGCTTCACGACCATTAAAAAAACATTTTCTACATACTATGAATATAGGTAGTATGAATGATGAATGAAATCACCCAAGTATTTTTTGCCTACTGTTTCTAGAATATTATGAATTTGGATGTACTTTTCTTCAGGCATACTGCTTTTTCGCATACTATAAATTCAGACATACTCTTTTGGCATAAAGTTTTTCTTGAATACTGAAGACATACTGCTCTTCTGGCATACTGTTTTTTTGTGCATTCTCACATTCAGACATACTGCTCTTTCACATGCTATTTTTTCCCATATGGTTTTATGAATTTGGAGATGCTACTCTTTTGTTGTACTGTTTTTCACATTGTATGAATTCAGAAATGCTACACTTTTGCCATATTGTTTTTTCAGGCATACTACTTTTGCCATATTGTTTTTCACATACTACAAATTTGGACATGACACCCTTTTGGCATACTGTTTTTCTATGAATTCAGACATACCACTTTTGGCATATTCTTACGTACTCTTGTTACGTCCCAGGATGTAACACTCGTAACACTCTAAACGTACTGCTGTTCTCCACTAAGGCAGCATCTAGTCAACAAATGAATTACTTTATAATGATATGTAAACATGTACTGTAGTGTGTTTACGTACAGTTTCGTTGTCTGTGTTTTAAATCCGCATCTGTAGTGTCCCACTCCCTGCAGCGCGCAGTGTCACTTGTCAAAACAAACAGCACGAGGCATCAGTGACTCCGCCTCTAGAGGCCGCTCTCGTGCTGTATAGTCACATTAGACCAAGGTTCCTCAACTCTTGCCCTGGAGGGCCAATGCCCTGCAGAGTTTAGCTCCAACCCTAATCAAACACAGCTAAGCAAGCTCATCAAGGTCTTTAGGATCCCTAGAAAATCACACATAAGTGAGTTTGATCAGGGTGTTGAGCTAAACTCTGCATGGCAGTGGCCCTCCAGGACCGTATTTGAGGAACCCTGCATTAGACATTGGCTGTGTCCGAAATCACATACTCTCTTGAGTAGGTCCTCTTTTGAATACTACTTCGCAACTGCAAAAAGAGTACATTCTGTATAGTATGAATGTGTGTAGTTTGAATGTAATCTGGACATAGATTCGCCATGTTGTCATTGTGAATTAACAGCGTCAGTTGCGTCGCATTACTGCCATTCATAAATCCTGTCCCGTGGCCTCATGGGATAGTAAAATGTCCATGACACACTTCAGAATCACGCAATATTACTATTTGCCTACTCTTTTAAGAGTACTGTGACTTTGGACATACTTCTACTATATTGTCAGCCACTCCAGCAATGGACGCAACCCGGAAAAACTATCAACATGGATTTTTGCCGATAACTGATTGTTCCAGCAATCGGCTATCGGTGGCGATTAATCAGCAAAAAATGATCAATCGATCGATCTCTAGTTACTTGATCCAAATATTTGTATTGATCATAATTAATTCATACTAATTTGCTGCACCTCTTCTGGAATACTGTTTTCCACATACTATGAATTTGGACATACTGTTTTCACCATCCACGACAGTGAAAATATAAAAATCTAGTTCTGAATGAAGATTTTTGTCATGTCAGTACATTGGAAACAGTTTGCTTTGCTTATTACTCTTACTCTTTTAATCTATTGCTATGGATAACATTAATACTGCTCCATCTGTACAAAGAATCACTGACTCATCAAATCAAGGCACCGCAGTCATTATGTTGCAAGGTGAGCCTTGAGAGAGTCTATGAGCCCTGCTGGACTTAATGAACTCGAGTTAAATCTATAGTCTGACCCCAGGCCTGGCTGACTTGTTTTGATTCAGGCTGTTCAGATGCAGATATTTCTCAATAGCTCCTGCATGCTGCACAGGTGAACAGAGACGTGAGCCACAGGGCGTCGTGGGTAAACAAGAAGAAAACTGATTATGTGAAAGAAGCATTTAAGAGGAAAGAAATATACGTGAACACAAAACAAGTCAGGTTCTAAATGGCACCAGACTGGAGTATTTGTCTAA
Source organism: Sinocyclocheilus anshuiensis (assembly GCF_001515605.1). Taxonomy (NCBI): domain Eukaryota; kingdom Metazoa; phylum Chordata; class Actinopteri; order Cypriniformes; family Cyprinidae; genus Sinocyclocheilus; species Sinocyclocheilus anshuiensis. The sequence goes on along the minus strand of NW_015557114.1, from coordinate 302,792 downwards.
CATGTTCCAGAGAGGGCGAGCTGTCACTACTGAAAAACGAACACAGAATAGCATGGCTCCGTGTGTTTGCCGTAATGATGGGGTGGTTTGTGACCCATGAGAGATACTCAGGAATGCCTCGGGGTGCAGGCTAGGATTTTATTCATGCTATTTTGCCACACTGTGAATACGTGGTTCATTTTCAGCCATGGCCTGGGCTTGGTTCTCTTTCTCTGTCAATTCTCCTCATGTGCTATGCATATCAGGCCTGGCTTCTTCAGCCGCTCTCAATGAAGAGGTGTCATCACTCTGTCAGCATTAAGTAGAATCACAATCATGTGAGAGTCAGGGTGCTAATTTGTAAGAATGAGTTTTAAAAAAAATCAAGATTTTGTGCTATGTATGTACAATATAATAAATAAAAAAGCATGGGGAGCTTCAGCCATGTCTGGGTCATATATGTCCTCTATTGTGCATAAAGGAAAATTTACCATTTTTTACAGTGAGAAATTTTGCATTTTCATGACAAATATGCATCTTTATTCTTTATCCCTTCTTAATAGAAACAACTTTGTATAAGAGAATATAGATTTATAAATCAATATTACTGTTATTTATTTCTTCTACATCAATACTTTATGTTCCATCTCAGTAGGTGGCAGAAATGCACCAATATTTGGTTTGTCAAACAACAAATAAAACCAAGTAGAAGAAGAAAGGAAATGAGTGAGTCATTGAATCATTCACACAACCGATTTGTTCAAAAATACAGATTCATTAAAGAATGCTTCTACTGTGGGTTGCTTTCAGATGCTCAGCAGTTGATTCTTCATTGGCTTAATTTAGGCAGAATTGCAGAATTGTTCATACAGCACAACTGCCAATGAGGTATTGCTTAATTATTATGATTAAGAAAATTCACACCATGGAAATATTTGTTTCAGGCTTTGTGAGATTCATCCATAAAGCATCGATCAAACCTTTTCTTTCTTTCTTTTTCTCAGAATATTAATTTTAGAATATTAGTCATTTTAGAATATTAGTCCAGTAACAAAAACTTTGTTATTCACGTGACACCGTTATTTTGTAAAAAGGATATTCATGTATGATCAACACATGACAGAACTGTTACAATAATACATTTTTATTGCTTGCACCGACAGATCACATACAGCAGCAGTATAAGAAGGTTATGCTTGCAAGCATTTAATAAAAGGACAAAAACTCTGGGGACTTGCGGCATAAAATTTCAAGCAAAAGGACTGTGTCTGGATCCTTGGCCAAGTTCAAAAATGAAATCTTTGTATGGAATTGGAATTAGATACAGACAAACACATCAAAGCCACGATTATTGTGTGGCAACGGCAGCCAGTATCATTTCAGATGTGAGTTAGTTTCATCATTTACAAACATGTGGGAAGCTATGTAATCATGTTACTAGTTTCACTTTGAAACCAAACAGCCTATTGCACCGTATCTGGGGAAATAATAAAAGGGGACTGTGTGTTTCACACGAGCTGCATAAACACAACTCAAAAAGCAAAGTTTTCTTTCCTTTCTGAAAGTTGAAATCACCGTGAGCGCTCTTTATTTTTTATCGGAGAGCTATGCCTCGCTCTCCTTGTTTATGAGTAGCCATGCTATAATAAATAAAGGTCTTATCAGTTCAGTAAGCATTCTGACAGACCCTTTTTGAGTGCACTGATGTTAAATGTGGCCTCATTTCCCTTCCTGCATTCTTATTCATCAGGGATGGAATTTTCCTTGGGGCCAATAGCACTCATTGGAAATCAATGGGAATAAAGCATGAGGGAATTGGAGGAGATCAATTATTTCAAAAATGTGTTTGGCGTGAGGCCATTGTGGTTGGTTTTCTAATTTTGCAAGTTAATCAGCCTTAACCCAGGGCGCAGAGAAGGAGAGTCTGGCTTTATGTTGCAGTCAACCCCCCTCTCTCGCTGTTTTTTTCAGTGTCAGTGAAAATAGAGTGTTCTCAATGAGGACAAACAGGGAGGCAGCTGGCTTGCATGCATATTTGTGTCTGTGTGTCCTATATTTAGGTCCTTTGCTTGTTCTGACAGCTGTTTATGTGTTCTTTAATTAAAAGCTGGCTTGAGTATAGACTGAGCCTTATGCATGTGCCACTGTTAAAAAAACCAGTGAAAAATATTTTTTTGTGCAATATATTTCCTCATATATATATATATATATATATATGTCCTCATTTGTAAGTCGCTTTGGATAAAGCTAAATGACTAAATGTAAATAATGTAAATATTTCAATCCAAGAAAATACATTCATGTATTGTCACATTTGAAGAAAAACTTTATTTGTTGTCTATAACATGTATGAACACATTAACACATTTAAATAACAATTCAGTTATTATTATTGTTAAATTATTATTATTAGTTATTATTAAATAATTGTTAATGTGATCTCTTGGCTATTCCATCCACATTTGTATTTAGCCTAAATGTAGGGTATACTGTAAGATTGGAAATGTATTTTCTTGGCCCTGAACTACAATTTGAAATATATTTTGGTATATGAGGGTTGAAATAAAATATATTTTCTATTTCAAAAATATATTTCATTGAGCTTCACTGTTTACAATATATATTTGACTTTTATTTAAAATGTATTTTTGTCAAAAAAATTATAAAAAATAATATGCAATATATTATATTATATTATATCATATATATACAGTATATACATATACATATATATAGTTTTTTGTTGTTGTTGGTTAAGACCCAGGATATATCAGATAATTCTTCTGCAAATGAACGTAATGTCCTCTGTAATGGGAGGGCTTGAGGTTTATTTCTGATGATGGCCCGTCAGGTCCAGAAGGCAAACAGGACCTTAGACGGCTTGCCTAGAGGTCAGGCAGAATGTCACAACATCACAGATGCCACACTGATGACAGGCCGTTCTTAATGGACGTGCACAACACTATCAGGTCACCGCCGAACTGAAGCGGGCTGAAGTGGCTTGATGTTCTTCTCATCATGCTGGAGTATCAGCGTCCAGTGGCATGTTCAGTCATTAATTCAATCATGTACAGTGGCTTCTTGTCTTATGGTGTCATCGCCCAGAGCTGAGAGGGACAATGCATTTCTCAATGGAGAATGACACGCGGCACATATAATAACCTGCCGAACCAGAGCAGAAGCAGAATGAGAGCACAGGTGCACTGCAGATGGATGGTAAAGACATTTGGCAGGGGACCACCTGCTACTGAATCAGCTAACATTTGGTTTCCAATTAGATTCAAGGCATTCAGACAAGGATAATTAAGTTGATCCAATGTGACAGATTTTCGACTTTGTTTCGTAGCAGGGTGTTGACTATTTTGATCCATGGGATTTTTTTTAACATTTTGAAACAAATCTATCTCTTGTATTTGTCACAAATATTTTGTTTTCACATCTTTTTTCTCTGGTTTGCAATAATATGAATATAAAATAAAATAAGATATCATATATCTGTCTATAAATAGTGACCGATTTCTTTCATTGTTTTGTAAATCTTTTTCTCTGATTGCATTGCTATGAATTACACACGAGCAATATAATACAAGCACAGTGTATATTAAAACACATGCAAATTGTTGAGTCATATATCTATAAAATTATTGATTTTAATACTGTGTACTGCATATTGTTTAAAGGGTGTATCATATTTCTATCTATCTATCTCTCTATCTATTCTAACCTATCATGGAAGTAAAACAACGGAAAGTGGGGGGAAAATTCCATTATGAAATAAATGTTTTTCTCTAGTTCACGTTGGCTATTATTGGCACCCAATTATTGCAGCGTTCCCAAGATAACAGCTCTGAGTTTTCTCCTGTAATGCCTGATGAGTTTGGAGAACACCTGACAAGAGATCCCGTTCCATGCTTCTTCTCTTCAGTTTCAGTCTCCCCACTCATTTTCTATAGGGTTCAGGTCAGGGAACTGGGACGGCCATGGCAGAAGCTTCATTTTGTGCTCAGTGACACATTTTTGTGTTGATTTTGATGTTTGTTTTGGATCATTGTCCTGATGGAAGATCCAACCACGACCCATTTGTAAGATTTCTAACAGAAGCAGTCAGGTTTTGATTTTTTTATCTGTTGGTTTATGATAGAATCCATCTGAACAAGCTATCCAGGACCTCCTGCAGAAAAATAGGCCCATGGGATTTACAAGCCTGCTTCGACTGCACTGATTGGAGTGTTTTTGAAGCTGCTGCCACCGATCTGGAAGGGCTCACAGAGACTGTAACAACTGCTTACCGAGCAAACAGGTCTGTGGATGATGCAGTCAACATGGGACTGCAATATATCCTACAACATCTAGACAAACCAGGGACTTATGAGAGGATCCTGTTTGTGGACTTCAGTTCGGCTTTCAATAGAATCATCCCAGCACTCCTCCAGACCAAACTAACCCAGTTCTCTGTTCCTAGCTCTATCTGTCAATGGACCACCAACTTTCTGACAGCTTTTCTGGCAACAGCTAGTGAGACTGGGGAAAATCATGTCAAACAGCCACACCATCAGCACTGGCACCCCCAGGGATGTGTTCTCTCCCCACTGCTCTTGTGTAAATTGTGTATCATCTATAGTGGCAGAGTTTTATTTTTCGAGAGTAAACCTGTACAATTTGATCTCTGGGAACTGTTTTAACCCAGCAGGCATCATAGACGTCTATGTAACGTCAGGTTGACGTTGGACATGAAGTCAGACAGACGTTACATTTTGTTTGAAAATGAAAATCGGGTTGACGTCAATTTGACGTTGACTTAACATTGGATTTTGGTTACACAACCTAAAAACAACAAAATATCAACGTCAGCTGACGTCGGTATTGGACATCAATTTAACATTGACATTAGACGTTGAATTTACATTGAATTTTGGTCACCCGATGACGCAACCGAAATGTAACCAAATATCAACGTCTTATGATGTTGTGTGCCTGCTGGGAACCTTTTGTGCCAAACACAAGTGTGGCTTTTAACCTTAAAAAATGTTGTTGTTCAGGTTGGTCTTGCACAGCCGGCTCTTCGTTAAACATTCTGAGAGCTGCATAACCTCACATGGTGCACATATGGATATAACCATAATTAACACAACATCAGAAGCAGGACAAACTGAAGGTGCTGTAGTATCCCAGAAATGTCAACGAGGAAGATACAAACAACAGACTGACATCCCCCAGCATGAAAAATTAAATGACACTACTCAGAGCTACCTTAACAGTGTTAAGATTTACTGTTGCTCTCTCTCTCTCTCTGGCCTGCACAACTCTGCAAAGATTTGAATACTGGAATCATTACAAGTTGCTGTAGTAGTTACAAAAGTAAATTCTGCATCCAGCTGAGCAAGAAAAGAATGCCGTCCTGTGTGTGGGCAATTTTGATAAATGTAAACTCTTAGAAATAATGGCAGGAAACAATAGCCATATAATCAGCCCATGAATAATTGATGGTCTGTAATGGAAGCCTGTAAACACCCATAGACTCATTCCCACAGAACTCAGATGACTAGATTACTTCAAACTGCAGAGAAAGCACAAATCTGAAAGAATGATCGAAAACAAACAAAGAAACCAGTCGAATGAGAAATTAAATGAGAAAAGTAATGGATTACCGTTATTAAGAGCCAGGGATAAACTTTGTGTAAAACACAAAATTAGAGAAGAAAGGCTTATGAGCTGGTTTTGTGTTGCCATACAAACTGTGCCCTCTGCTGGCCAGAGCTTCCCTTTTTCTATCAGAAAAGAGGCCAAAGAATCACAAACACCCAGTAAGGGCCCATTAAAGCTTTTGCAATTACTCTCCAGCCCGTCACAAGCACTCAACCTTACAGCAGCCAAAGGCTCATACTGAGTTCTGTCAGGTCGTTAACCTAACCTAACAAACTGATTACTAGAAAAGCATGCATGGAGCACTTCAGTGAGCACCGAAGACCACTGATATGAAACTACAGGAGATCACAAACATAAAAAGAAAATGAATCTTTCTTTTAAAGAATCTTTAAAAAACCTCCCATATTCCGCGGACTTACAAAACAGATAAAAAATTCATGCACCCTTAAAAAATTTAAGTGAATGTCCTGAACTTGTGCAGAACGCAGAGCCAATATTAATGAATAATTTAGCCGTGAGATGTTAACGGGACTTTGGGGTTTAAGGGCTGTGTGAAACTGAAATCCCATAGGTTTAAAACAGATGTCTGGATTGTTTCATTGCAGGGTAAAGCAGGAGATGATTTATAAACTGACTAAGGCTGCAGTCACCACCAGATCTCCCATCATCATTAGGCATGTCTTGTCTTATCTGTCAATAGATCCACTGCTCATTAATCTGTATGACTGAAGCATATACCTATTCATGTAAGACGAAAAAGGAAGATAAGTTTCCCGATGGGGTTGCTTTTATGAAAAACTTAAATGGCTAATGAAATTATAAGGCAATACTATATTTAAAACATGATTCAATTGCTTTTTTTCACCACTAGAGGGCGCGAGTAGTACTTTAAAATGAACTTGGACCTTGCAATTTTCTATGCAACTAGTGTATGGCACATTCCACAAGTATGGTACACTTTGGTTTTAAACCAGTACAGCACAAATCCAGTTTTGTTGTGGGATTTATTTTATAAACTATTATCTATAATACTGCCCAAGCATGAAAAACAGCTAGCTGTCAAAACTTCAAATCTGTCTTCATCCTTGATTTCGGCCTGTCCCACCTCAAAGTTGGATCCCAAAAATAAATACAAACAAAATAAAATCATCTCATAATTGTCTAAATGTCATGATTTTGATATTTTGATTATCTGTTCAATTTATATTCACTAGTAAATCACTCTCTACAGCCTGATGGGAACACAAGTAAATAATCTCTTAATTATTTTCCATTCAAACCATTCCATTCAGCAAAAAAAAAAAACAGGCTATAAGTTTATCAGTAACTACAAACCAGCATTTTGGCACCAAACTAGCTAGCTTTTATTGAGTGACGGCTTAAAATTAGTAAATATATAGTTATTTTATAAATATTTCACAAATCGTCCATTTCATTTGAATGTTTATTTAATCTTTACTGTAAATTTGAATGTATTTCAAAATCACACAAAACTGAATTTGGACAAATGTTGCTAACAGGGTAAAAAAAAAAAAAGGCAGATTCTATTTAAAAAAATGCACAGAAAATAAAACAGCTCAAATAAGCACCTGGAAAATAAATGCATGTGTCATTAATATAAATATGTCTCTCTACTGATCATTTAATTGATATAGTTTAAATTATACAGGTGCACAGTTGCAATGAAAACATCATTTCTGGCTTCAGATGTCTTCCGCAGTGTTTTCCGTCACATTCAGAGCATTTCTGGCTGAATCTCAGTGACATTGAAGCTGTAAGATGACACCTGACCGCAAACATCCAGTTTAGAGCAGCTCTCTCAATCGCCTGTGCCCTGTCCTCTCTTCTCCGATTCCTACGGGACAGCAGGTATGTGAATGTTTAGCTGTATTTGAGTACAATGTTCAGTTTTATACCTGGGCTACCTCGTTTTCGCTGCGAAGGTGTTTCGTGTCACCAGGTAGACGTGACGTCACGCGCGGCTCGTGCGATCTTGAGTTCAATGCAAACTTGACTTTCGTTTTTCCTCAGGATCATAACAGCACAAATGGTTATGACATGTAAGCTTAATTACGGTAGATTATATATATATTTTTTTTTACAAAGCTCGTGTCTGTATTTACTGTATTTACGTCTATTCACACCTAGGCTATTTGCATATTACAATGAGCAGGTGTTGACGGAAGTACATAGCTCGAGGTTTACAGTGAGAAATCATTATATAATAAGATGTCGTTTGCACTTTATTTTACAGTACGTGAGCTTACATGCACTTACAGTGTACTTATAGTGTACCTACCTAAGAACTGGTAATATAAGGTAACTATGGGGTAGGGTTAGGATTAGTACCTAGTTATTACCTAGTAATTGTAATTACTATAATAGCCTAAGTACATAGTATGTAAGAGGACTGTAAATTCAAAGTGCTACCAAGATGTCTAATATGTATTTTTGGCTAAAGTAGGTCTGAATATGTTATAAAACTGTGTGTGCTGGAGGAGGTGATGGAGGATCTGGCTGTCTTGGACCTGTTGGAGTGTCCTTTGTGTATGGAGCCTTTGGAGGAGTCTGCCAAGGTCTTGCCGTGCCAGCACACGTTCTGCATGGCATGCCTTCAGCAGCACGAGGCTTCACACCCTCATCAGATGTGCTGTCCAGAGTGCAGAGCTGCTGTTCCAGGATCAGTGCAGGAGCTCCCTGCCAACCCGCTGCTGCTGAGACTCCTCGAGAGCCTCCAGGAACGGGGTCCGCTGGGCGCACCGAGGGACAGATCCGTCAGATATATCAGCTCTGCAGTCCAGGAGGACCTTTTAAGCAGTCGCTTTCAAGATCTGCCCAAAGCGGGGCAGTACACACAGGGGGTAAGAAGTACGACATGAGCTTTTGTTGCATTAGAGCGTGAATAACGAACTGACTTAAAAGCAGTCTTTGTCTTTTTGTGCAGCTGCTGTTAGTGTTTTTTGTGACATGCACTTAAGGCTTGATTAGGCTTGTTTGCTTTTCTTTCGGAATTAAAAGCTTTAATCTTTTTGGGGTTGTGATGTGAATTCGATTTATAATCATTCTGATATAGAATATGAATATTTTCCAAACTTTCTCCGGTATGTATCATATTACACCGTGTCTGTGGTCGTGCCACATCAAACAGATCGAGCATGATGTTTGTTTTTAAACAGAACTATAATCCTGTGCAGCGTAAATCATGATGAAACGTGTACAGTGTATTTAAATATATCAGTATGGTTTTTGTGTTGTCTTATATGGGAGGTCAGTTTGCTTAAGAGCCCCATTATCTCTGCGTGTTTAACAATGTCCATTGAAACACACTGGGCCTTGGTTTGGTTTAAGTAGGTCGGTGGACTTGAATTTCAGTTGGGAAAAATGCCATTGCATTTGCAGCCACAAACAGTAATGCTGTTAAAAAGTTTGGGATGCTTTTGAGCTCTGGGGAAACTTTACTTTTCCCACTGCATTTCTCATTCCACGCCTCTAACTTAGTAAACGTGCATTTGAAGTACTGGGAGATAATATACAATAAAGAGCGCTGTTAGAAGCTGTGTTATTTGCAGAAGTCACTTGTCTAAAAAAACTCTATATTTTTTTATTAATATATATTTTTGCATTAATGTTTCACTTTTCTAATATCTATTTAGCTATTAAATGTAGCTTTTTTTAATATTAAAAAGAGCATAAATTAAAAACAATACAACAGGTATACCATAATGCATTCTTCAGCTGTACTTTCAGATCTGTTTTACAATTTAAACCAGGGGTCTTAAACTTTTTTTATGATATGTTTTGTAAAGATTTCAATTTACTTTTATTTATACTCATATATCAGGAAAAATAAAATATATATATATTAGGGTCAAATACAAGACAATTACACTTTTGTAATTAAATTTACAAAAGTGATTTATTTATATACATAGAAAGCATATTAAATGCAAATAAAGTGTCTACTTTAATGTTTAGAATACCGTTGTCAAAATAAACTCAAAATATGGGTGAAATAATGTATAACAGTTATGTAAAAATGAAACAACATGCTAATTCTGACCTGTACTTATTAAAATATATAAAAGAATAAGTGATTATACTAAATTTTATATTTTAAATGTTTAAAAACTTCTTGCAGAGTGAAATGTAGTGGTTTGAAGGATAGGTTTAGTAGGATTGGTAAAGATTTAAAATGATAATGAATTAGTTTTTGGGGGCTGAACTGTGATCCTTAGAGTCTTTTAATGTCATCTAATGTTTCTTGTTCTTAATCTGCCTGATGAGATTTTTTGGTATATGAACTATTGTTAAACTGAATGACATTATAGTGGGTGTCTGCTGTAAATCAAGGTAAACATGCATGTATGATAGACATTATTTTTGTCTCAGAAAAAATAAATTATACAGAATACATTCTAATATTTGGTGGAAAAATTAAAGCTGTATTAAACTTTTATTGCTTTGATTTTTGAAAACCCCTTTGTACATCGAAAGCTTAATTTTTGTAATAATTCAAGTGATATATCTTTTTTTTTGCGCATTACAGTATGTATTTAATTGTCATAAAAATAATGGCACAATGTAAAAATATAATGGTCCTAGAATGGCTTCATAATTTTTATTTGAGTTGTGATCAGGATAAGTTCTTGACAGTCTTCCCTATGCATTTTTTATTTGTTTCAGGTGCAAGCTCAAGCTTTATATGATTTCCAGGGTAACGCACCTGGAGAGCTGACGATGAAGTCAGGTGGCATCATTCATCTGCGCTGGAGAGTAGATGATAACTGGTATTATGGCGAAGGCAAAGACAGCAGCGGTCTGGTTCCAGTGGATGTGGTGCGGGTCATAAGTGCGCAGCCGCAGCCGCAGCCGCTGGCCCTCTGCAGAGCACTTTATGACTTCAATGCTAACAATCTGGATACGGACGACAGCAAGGAATGCTTAACCTTCTTCAAGGTTCGTCTCTGTGCTTTATAGACCTACCCATTTGATTTGATTTCTTCTTCTTTAATCAATGTACTGCCACAATTCAGTTGGGTTGGTAAAGTGGCCACAAAAAGTATTTGTACACTTAAAGCGTTAGTTCACTCAAAAATGAAAATTCTGTCATTAATTACTCACCCTCGTGTCGTTCCAAACCCTTAAGACCTTCGTTCATCTTCGGAGTACAATTTAAGATATTTTTGGTGAAATCTGAGGGCTCTCTGACTCTCCCATAGACAGCAAGGTAACTACCACGTTCAAGGTCCAGAAAAGTACCAAGATGATCGACAAAGTAGTCCGTGTGACATCAGTGGTTCAACTGTAAAGTTACGAAGCTACAGTAAAATAACTTTATTCCGACTTTATTCTACTGATACGAAAATGTGGAATAAAGTCGTTATTTTTGTTTTCTTTGCGCAAAAAAGTATTGTCGTAGCTTCGTAACTTTACAGTTGAATCACTGATGTCACACGGACTACTTTGTCGATCATCTTGGTACTTTTCTGGACCTTGAACGTGGTAGTTACCTTGCTGTCTATGGGAGGGTCAGAGGGCCCTCAGATTTCATCAGAAATATCTTAAATTGTGTTCCAAAAATGAACAAAGGTCTTATAGGTTTGGAACGACATGAGGGTGAGTAATTAATGACAGAATTTGAGGGTGAGTAATTAATGACTGAATTTTCATTTTTGGGTGAACTAACCCTTTAAGCGATCAAAAATGTGTTTGCATTAACAAAACATCAAAGCAAGTGCCATCTGCTCAATAATGCTAGACTGCACTTTTCTAAGCTATATTTGCGATGACCTTTGCAACTACTTTAACAGCCACAAAATATGGAAGCCCATTTCTGCCACAGAATTAAAACATGTAAATGTAAAGTTTTTCTCACAATTCAATTTCTGAGTTTATATCTCACAATTCGAATTTTGTTTCTCGTAATTCTGTGAAAAAAGTCAGAATTGTGAGATATAAATTCAGAATTCTAACTTTTTTCTCTGAATTCTGAGTTTACATCTTGAAATTCTGTTTTTTTTTTTTTAAATGTCATTGTGACTTTTATAGAAAAAGTCTGAAGTGTGAGATTTAAAAAAAATCATAAAAATTACCTTTATTATTATTATTATTATTATTATTATTTTAATTCCAAAACAGAAACGGCATTTCTTGGAGCATTGATTGGAGCATAAGAAACAAATGGGATTATTTTTATTTCTTTTTTTATTTAGTGCCACTTCAATTATATTCCTAGATTTGTATGTGTGAGTGAAGTGTCTAAATACTTTTTGAACATAAGCATGTTTTGTATTACTTGCCTCATTTTTGTGATTCAGTGTGGAACCTGGGAAGCAAATAAAGCTCTCTTCGTTGGGCTCTGTGATGTAGCAGTATTGTTAGTCACTCCGCAGGACTTGAATTATATAACAGTTCTGACTCAGGCACAGCATCCATTAAAGGACATTTTCCTGCAGTGTTTATATTTTTTTCTGAGAGCAGATGGTCCAAATGGGTCTGGAGCCGAGTAAAGGGTGTAATGAGCCTGCAGCTTAGAGTGATTCAAGCCGAGAAAACGTCTTCAGGGACGTCCTGCACCCACAGCGGCCTAACACATGCCTATCTCTCTTTCCCCCCGCAGGGAGACAGCATTACTCTTATTAAACAAGTGAATGAAAATTGGGTCGAGGGCAAACTTGGAGACAAAGTTGGGATTTTTCCTTTGGAGCTCACAGAGGTAAGACAACAGGCTTTTATTCTCGATTTCAAAACACGGTGAATCTCCCAAAGAAATGTCCAGATAATCATAAAATAATAAAACAAGAAATAATATTTTGCATAAAGTAAAAAGTCTATTTTTACATTTTCACTGCATTGCAAAAATATTGGACAATGTTTTTTATTATTATTTTAAAATGAGCATAAATAAAACTGTACATTCGAATCTGTTTAGCAATTTAAACCAGGAGTCTTCAACCTTTTTCTGTCATATTTGTATGAAAATAAGCATTGCACTTTAATAATAGCTTGCACAAAGTATACAATATTACTGTATTTACATCAGTGTTATTTTAGTATCACTGAGATACTATTTAGTCTTCTCGTTAATACTTCATATTATATTATTTTGTAATATTTTCATGTTAATTTTAGTTAAAATTGTTAGCAATTTTGTCTTTTGTTATTTTTGTAGTTTTTAATCATTTCAGTTTTAGTTATTTTAGTACATCAAGTTAACCTGAAAATGAAACTGAGAAATGTTGCCTTGAAAACTAGCTGAATTAAATTGTTAAATAAGTTGTTTTATATTTTATTTAACTTATTTCAAGTAATGAAAATGTTTTTTTAATGGTTTTAGTTAACTACAATAACTCTGATTCACATACTTTGTTGTGATGCTTACATTACATTGAAAATGCCTGAAATATTTATTATTGATGTGCATATAGTTGTACATAACATTTTGAGTTTACAAATAAATTTTAATAAATCCATTAATAAGATAAATAAAAAATAAATAATCCCATTTGCTTCTTATGCTCCAAACAATGTAATGATTAAATGCAATAGTGAACTTCTGAACTTTTGTTTTTTTAACTTGCGCTTTGGCTGAAGTTAACTTAATATTGTATTTTTGCTTATTGCATATTTTCATATTTTCGTTAACCAAACGTTCAGATCAAACAGTAATTGGCAGACCCCTGCAGTGCCGCCACAGACCGAAGACCCCTGATTTAAGCAACTACAGTAATGAGAAAATGATTAGACCACTGAGAATGGAGGATATTTGCTTAATTGTCATGAAAATAATGTCACAGCAAAAATGTAATGATCCTAAAAATAGGCTTCTTTGTGCAAAATATCATTCTTTTGATTTTGGAATTAAAACCCAGATTTTTTTTGACTATTTTGCACTTTCTAAGCCTTTATGCAATAATAATAAAAAATGATTTCACTCATAAATTACAGTGTGACGTGAAATCTTCGTCATTGCTTGCCAATCTTTTTAATGTCCCCTAATCGTGTCTCTGTTTAATGTCACAGTTAAATTCAGAACAATAGGCCCTTATCACTTAGTGCTGATGGTGGCGGTAGCTTACTTACAGAGCATGATAACGAGCTTTTAGTGAGCTTGCTATCTGTGACGCTGCAGTCCTGTGACTGATGTGCATTCTTCCACCACTGCTGCTCCAGTGAACTTCATGTGCCAGCGGATAATCAAGCTCCAGATAGGAATGCTGTATCTGAGGTTAGGCAGATAAAACAGCCAGCCTCGCTTTCAACACCGGTCGGGCATCTCAGCGGTGAGCAGCCAGGCGTGAAGGCACAGTAATGCTTTCTTTTACTTCGGTGGCAGAGCAGCACATCATGGGAACAGAGAGGGGGAGCGTCACTTCTCCTGCCCACATGTGCTGCACCAGTCCATCGTAACGCCGCGCTCCTCAGATCGGCAGCTCCAGCTGCCACTTACACAGGAAGTTTAGGGCGAGCAGGTGGGACTAATAGCACTTTTCTTTCTGACAAACTCAGACGCAGCAGGTAGAGGGGCTTATGCAACCCAGCATGGCTTTATTGTGCATCTCGGCTTCTTTTTAAACTGCTTTGTGTTTTCCCGTTGCAGCCGAATCCGGCGGCGTACGAGCTTCTGGAAAAACGCAAAAGGAGAGACTCGGTGGAATCGCACCCACGGAGCGGCGGCAGAGTCAACGCCGATGCTTGCGTCCCCAGGCGGATCGCTGGAGCGTCTCACAAGTCAGCCAGGCCTCCAAATGTCAGTCTGCTGAACAGCCTCAACTATCCTCCCTTCAGCCAGAGCCAGCAGCCGCTTCACATCAGCTCCAGCGCACAGCCGTCCTCCGGCAAGACGCCACAACTCGCCACGTTTAACAAGCCACGTCTGAGGAGCTCTCACAGAAACTTGCCTAAGGTGAGCAGCCCCTGTTTGTTTGTGAAGGAATTATGATTGGCCGTTTATTTGCTATGCAGACATGCGATTAGTTAGCCATGTATGCGTTTTTTTCATTCAGTGCAGTGATTTAGCTACACTAAATTATAAATGGTGAGTTTAACATCCTATTTGGATTCGATGAGTCAGAGATGTGTTTGTATAGACACGGAACTAGTATTATAATGTGTTAATGTGTCTGTGATGCAAATGTGCCCGCTTCACAAGATTGTGTCGGTGTCACACGTTTGATTTTATTAGAAATAATGCACTGAAATCACCTAAAACGAGCTGTTCCTTCTTGCATTTTCTTGACTTTTCCCTCAAAAACAGGTGTAAATATTTCTCTCCTCTGTCAGCATTAGATGTTTTCCTGTGTGAGAGGAAGCCAGTGTGTTTGAGAGCTAAAAATGCCCCATTCTCTGTTATCAAGCTCATGACTCATATAGGGTTACATAACACTTTCCTCTTATCTGGTTGAAAGGCTCATTCCTCTCCACTGAGCGGTGACTCTCTCTCTCCTCCTGCCATCAGCTGGGTCATTAATAGAAGGCGAGGAGAACATCACATCACGGAGAGACGAGTCACTCATATTACAACCTACCCAGGGGCCAGTTAACACTGGATTTTGTGCATTATTTGTGTTTTTTCTTCAGATTGTGCAACACTCTGAAGCCACAGGAAACATGCCCACTGTTTCTGACTCAGCAGCGTCTTTCTGATGGGAAAGAAAATATTTAAAGCAATAGTTCACCCAAAAATAAAAATTACGTCATTATTTACTCATCGCCGGTGCAAACCCACCATGAGCATCTTACTTTAATAGAACACAAAAGAAGATTTTGCAGAAAGTGATGTAGAGGTGTGTGATATTGACAAAAAATTATATCTCTATATTTATTGAGATTTTACGATAACTATAATTAAACAATATTTGTCTGAGTGTGTTTTAATACTGGTACCTTGGCTGGTTTAGGCCTGTTATGGATAAATAAATATGACACTAAAACTGCCAGTAGGTGGTGACAAGTTCCTGTCTTAATGAGTGATTCATTGGATCATTCGTTCATAAAATTCATTCAAATCAGCTGATTCATTTAGAAACAACAGTCTTTACTAATAGATCATTGAATCATTGATTCGTTCAGAAACAGATTCATTCAGGAAGGAAACACTCTGAGACGGACAAATATTCTGATCCGGCTTTGATTGAAACTATTTTTGTGGGCGAAACAGAAAAAAACAGACAATATTGTGTCTAAAATGTAACTCACTCAATTAAATTCATGTTTGTTGAATTTACGGTTGTGTAAAATTAATATCACATTTGCGATTTGCTCGTGCGCTAATATTTAGAAAAATGGCTGTCGCTTGTGTGATATTATTAACTATATAAATATAAAAGACATAAAACACACACAGGGATGTTTTTTGCTTTCATAACTTGAATTATAAGGTCATTCTAACTGCATCCTAATAGGCTTCATCACACAGTGAATGCTTTTGGATTCTCAAATGACTTGAAAAGTGTAAAGAATATAAAGCCTCTACAGGAAGAAAGCAGACATCGAACTGATTATAAACGTATATGAAGTTGTAAATAATATATTTTTGGAGTTCTTTTTTTTTTTTTTTTTTAAGATTTTTGGAGTATGTTTTATGTCTTTATACTCCAAATTTCAAGTTTAATTCAATGTGCCATTTCTTTGTAATTATTTATGAAATTTACTAGCAGTTTCCGAGTGAAAAGTATTTCAAAGTAAATGCTACACCAGGATTTCAGTGCAATATACTGCGGGACCGAACTGACTCTCTTAAAGTACATGCTCTTTTCTATTGTACTTATCTGGTAGTTTTAACATGCAATTTGGATCGCAGCACTTCTTATGTTACCGCCTCTCTAGGAGGAATCACTTATGCTGTATTTCTCATTTGTAAGTCGCTTTGAATAAAACGTGTTAATGTATAACTCTCTAGGCCTTCTGTGTCTTCTGTGGCAGTGCTGATGTAACTAAGCTGTAATCACCTGCTCTCTCTGAGATAATTATGGGACATACTGTAGGTGTAAGTGATTAAGAGAGGCGTGGAAATTGTCAACGTTACAGAATTCACAGATTGGTCTCTCGTTTCATCATGCTTTAATAATGCACTAATTTTAGACTGGATCTTAGTTTAGGAGGAAGAATCATGACTCAACTGCCCAGACTCTCTTCCACGAGCCCATTAGTTGTTGGATATCAGTGCTTTGGAAAAGTCTCAGTCTGAGGCTGTTTTCTGTCTGAGTCAGCTCTGTAACTGAGATGTTTTATTTGCTGTTATGCAAGAGAACTACACAAAATGACTCCTGAATTAGGCTAGCATTGAAACTTTTTACCATAACCTTAATATGTCAACCCATTAGCAATCAGCCAAGATTCAAAGCAATCAGTGAGCAAATGTTCCTGATGGTCTTTTGTTTTACAGTCTTGATTATTTTGTTTTTGCTTATCTTGTTTTATTTTTGTATTTGTTTAGTGTTGTTTTTAGTCTTTTATGTTTGTTTGTTTTGTTTTTGCTTATCTTTTTTGCTTTGTTTTTAGTCTTGTCTTTTGTTAATTTTGTTTTTGTCTGGTCTTGTTTTTTGTTTTGCTTTGTTTTTAGTCTTTTGTTTATTTTTTTTTGCTTTGTTTTTGTCTTGTTTTTAGTCTTTTTTTGTTTTAGTTTTGCTTGGGTTTGCCTTTTGTTTTTAGTCTGGTCTTTGTTTATTTTGATGTTGCTCATTTTGTGTTGTTTTTATTCTTGTGTTTTGTTTATCTTGTTTTTGCTTGTTTTTTTTGCTTTGTTTTTTGTCATCTTTTTTATTTTGTTTTGCCCATCTTGTTTTTTGTTTTGTTTTGTTTTTGCCTTTTGTTTAGTCTTGTCTTTTTGTTTTATTTTGTTTTTGTCTTGCCTTATTTTTTCATCTTGTCTTACTTTGTGTCTTTGTTTTATTAATTAGTTATCATAAAGTTATTGAAAACTTTACTACTATTATTCAACATATGTTATTAGAAGGCTACATAACCATGAATGTTTGGAGTTCAACAAATCTGTTCTACACTTGTACTGAAGAGATTACATTGCTGTCAGTGTCTGCGCAAAGATAAGAAAATTACCAGTTACTTTCTGACTATTACAGAGAGACAGAACAATGAATGGTGAAAGTCCGCCGACCATCGCCATGGCACTGATTAACCCTCAGGCGTCCCCCCTGCCGTCAGAGAGCAAGATGTCTGCCACACAGCAGCTCTCCATCAGTGTGTAAGTGTTTCTGGGATCATATGTATCTTTGACGATCATCTAAAAGATTTTCTTGAATTAAAGCTAAACAAGTTTAAATTTGTATATCGTTAATGTGTTTCTGAAGAATCTTTACATTGCTTTTTTCCCCTCATACGTCAAAGTATGGGTTTGCATGAGTAAATAATGGCAGTATTTTCATTTTTGAACTACTTCTTAAACCTGATGATATGTTTAGGTGTGCGGCGCTGTATTCCTACACGCCTCATCACTCTGAGGAGCTGGAACTGAGGAAGGGTGAAATGGTGGGGGTTTATGGGAAATTCAAAGAGGGCTGGCTGCGTGGACTGTCTCTCAGAACAGGCAAAGTAGGGATCCTGCCGGCTAACTATGTTACACCTGTGCTCAGGTGAGCAGAAGTACAGTTCATAGTACAGATGGGTTACATACAGTAACAACAACACTTCTACAAAACATGCTTCCAATACTTTGCTTCTTAATCTCCTTACAAGCGGTGTGCGATATTGACAAAAATTATATTTTGATATTTATTGGGATTTTTTTTAATAACAATAATTAACAGTATATTGCTGAGTGTGTTTTTTGCGCTGGTTTAAGGTTATGGATAAATAAATATGACACTAAAACTGCCAGTAGGTGGCAGAAAGTCCCCGTTTTAATGAGTGATTCATTTAATCATTTGTTCAAACGATTCGTTCAAAACGGCTGAATCATTTAGAAACAAAGCAAGTGATTGTCTTTTTGAATGTGTAATTGAATCATTGACTCAATTGATTCGTTCAAAACGGCTGACTCATTTAGAAACAAAGCAAGTGATTGTCTTTTTGAATGTGTCATTGAATCATTGACTCAATTGATTCGTTCAAAACGGCTTACTTATTTAGAAACAAAGCAAGTGATTGTCTTTTTGAATGTGTCATTGAATCATTGACTCAATTGATTCGTTCAAAAACATTAAAAAACGCACAAATGTTCTGCTTCGGCTCTGTTTGGAACTATTTTGTTGCCGAAACAGAAAAAAAACAGACAATATTGTATCTAAAATGTAACTCAATAATAATTTCTTGTTTGCTGAACTGTTGAAACCCATACAGGGATATTTTTTGCTTTCATAACTTGAATTATAGGGTAATTTTAACTGCATTCTAATATACTTCATCATGCAGTGAATGCTTTTGGACTCTCAAGATGTGTTTTTGTTTGTTTTTTGCAAAGTGAATGACATACTCATAGTGTCAGCTAACATAGGCCTATCGTTAAAACAACAATTACGATATTATCGCATGCCCCTACTCTGTCTGTACATTATTTAATATCTTAAACACACTGTTAAAAATATTGATGGGCTCTTCAGATCAGTTTCTTTAATGTAATTCACAGTGCATGCTTTTTAGTTCTAATCAGAACCGTTTTAGTTTTACAAGCACTTATTATCTTGATAGTCAAGGTTACAGTAATATTCTGACTTTCCCACAGAACATCTGCAAGGTTTCTTGAACAAACCAAACCTGCCATTCCTAATACAAGTACAGTGTCAACAAAACGCCACACCCCACACAAGCCGCAGGCTGTTGTCCTGGCCCTAGACAAAGTAAACGCAGACACTCCTTCAACTACAATGGCTTTGATGCAATCTGCCAGTCCTGGGAGAGCGCCGCAGCTGGGTGGAAAACAGGGATGGAGCACAGTGAGACGCACCCTCCACTCCACACACAGGGGTGAGAGCCAACGAGCCCGACACGCTGTGACAAAATAAATCAACTTTTAGCTGTTGCACTTGCAACTGTTCTATATGGAAAAACTAGTCCAACTTGTGTTTTATTTATACATTTTGACATTTTAAGCAAAGATACACAATATGTTTTATTTTATTTTATATATATATATCTCTTCTGCTCACCAAGACTGCATTTTTTTATTAAAAAAAAATGCAGTAATATTGTAAAATATTTTTACAATTTTTAAAATTACTGTATTATATTCAAATTTATTTGAAAATGTATTTTATTTCTGTGATCAAAGCTGTATTTTCAGCATCATTACTCCAGTCTTCAGTGTCACATGATCCTTCAAAAATCATTCTAATATGAAGCTCAAGAAACATTTCTGATTATTATTAATGTTAAAAACAATTTTTGCTGCTTAATATTTGTATGAAAACCATTTACCATTTAAAAGTTTAGGAGAAAAAATACTTTTATTCAGCAAGAACACAATAGATTGATCAAATGTGACAGTAAACACATTTATAATGTTACAGAATGTTTCTGTTAATAAATGCTGTTCTTTTGAATGTTCTATTCATCAAAGAATCCTGAAAAAAAAAATGTCACCACAAAAATATGAAGCCGCACAACTGTTTTCAACATAATGAGATAGTTAATGAAGTTTTTTGAGCATCAAATCTGAAGGATCATGTGACACTGAAGACTGAAGTAATGATGCTGAAAATTCAGCTTTGATCGCAGCAATAAAATACATTTTCAAATATATATAAAAAAGTTGACAATATTAGCGTTTTTACAGTATTTTTGATCAAATAAATGCAGTCTTGGTGAGCATAAGAGACTTTCAATCTAAAAATATGTACAATCATTTTTAGTTAATTTAGATTAGAACATTTATATAGGGTCATTATTCTCTCTTCATATATTTTTAGGTTTTAGCTGACACACAGAAATTAGCTTCTGCAACATTAAATATATTGTTCAGTCTGGTGGGCTGATTAATTTCTGCTCTGCCTTTTGTTTAGGCTTGCCTCATCACGGAAACTACAATTCAAATTCAATCGTAAGCCTTCAGCCTCCACCTCAGGATTTGGGGCAGATCTATACTTTCGGTCGTTCACCTGTGCTTCCCAAAAAGAGAAACGGTTTGTTCTCGAACCCCATCAAGGCGCAGCATTGGGCATATGAAACCACAGCTCCCTCTGCTGGTGGATATCAAACGGTCAGCAGGGACCCGGTCCAGAAAGAGGCCACCGCAGCGCCTCAGTCCATTCTGGTCAAACCAGACGCTCATAAGCACAATACAGAGAAGGTAAAACAGCTCCTGCAAGTGTTTTAGGGCTAAGAGTTGTGATGATCTAGGATTTAATGGGATAGTTCACTCTCAAATGCTCACAAATATTCAATTGAATTACATCGGCATGTTTTGTTGTTGTTCTTTTAGCCAGTAAAGTCAGTGCGGTTCCTGACTCATGATGCTCCTCAGAGATCAAAAATGGCGTCTGCAGGACAAATCTCTAGTTCCCAGCCTGGTCTTTCGGCTCTGGACCACTGGAACCCTTCAGCCATCTTGGGTCGGGATGGAAGTACATTAGTTCTTAAAGACACAAAAACACTCGCACCCAGAAAGAGCGCAGGCCCGGATCATGCTTCTATGGACTGCCTCTCGCTAAATATGAAGCCAGTACTGATCAACAACCAGCCCGGCTCTAACAGGTGGGTTTTCTTGAGTGTGTCTTTAAAAGGAAGCATTGCGTTATCTGATCGAATGGCTCCTGTGTTGCAGATTAGCTAGAAATGAGTGGCAGATTTTTTTTCTTCCATCTTAGCAGATACAGTATTTTTTACGAGATTTATTGAGATAATTCACCGAAACTGTTTTAACCGAAAAACATTTCCTGTCAGAATCTGAAGAAGCATTTAGATATCCTGTATAGCACATCCTGGCATTTGGTGCATTCTGACCGGTGCATTCTGATCTGATTTCTTCAGATATCGAGTAATGAAAGGTTACAATGCTAAAACGGATGCAGAGCTCACGCTGACGGAAGGAGAAATAGTCGTCGTTCAGAGGCCTTGAGCGGACGGAAGGCTTTTCGTGACCCAGGAGATCAGTGGAAAAACAGGCCTTTTCCACAGCAGCGTTCTGGAAATCCTAGACAAAGTGCTTTGAGTGCCACAGTTTCTTCTGCACGTTCTTCGTCCAGTGATGTTTATAGTCACACCGTTTTAGCCTGTTGGTTCATAAATCTAAATTAAAAGCAATATCCTGTGTGCTTATGTATGACAAATCACGTCGTGTTTCTAGACACACCCACCTGGCACAAAAACTTGTAGGTTTTCCCTTCATCATTAGTCAGTTCTGACAGATAAACGTGCCTTTTTGTATGTTGAGTCACAGTTTGCACTTTTAGATGGGGTGAGAGTTGGGGAAGGTTGTTGATTCTAGGAAACTAACGATTATCTATGACTGTTGGATAAAGGGAAGCCTAATGATGACTTACTCGACTCACAAAATCCTGTTGTTTCAGTACAGTAATGGTGGATTTGTTTTGTTGTATAAAACGTCATCGCATCTATATCCTGACGATGCGATTCTTCAACATTCCTGTTCTCAGTCCCTTTTTTGAGGGGAATTTTGGGAAGATGGTTGAACAAATAATAATAAACAAAAAAGACTTCGGAATTTTCTACTGATGGGATTTTTGCCTTTTATTAAATTGAATTTGGTAGGACTGTTATTATTGTTTACATTAAAATATGAAAACATTTTCTCCTTTTGCACATAAAAAACCAATCCAACAGCAGCCACTTCACATTAATTGATTGTCATATCAGAGAATACAGACTGAAGCAGAACTAAAAAATTATATAATTCCGTGACAATGGGATAACACTGATGATAATCAGATTGAAAAAACGGACGATAAGAATACTAAGCAATTAAATGATTTTTAAGGCAATTGTATTCTTTTTACATGTAATCTGGATTACTTAATCCCATTCCAAAAATACTTGTAATTAGATTATATTACATTTTAAAATACTCGTTATCAGACTACAGTTACTTTTTTATTGATTACATGATTACATATTCACAGGTGTTTGCCTTTGGAAGGCTTTTGTCTTTCAAACACTTTAAAATGCACAAATTCACGTCTTATTTAGCTACATGCAATGCAGGCATTCCCAAACTTCTTTTGTCAGCCGAACCTCTTTCACCTAATATATTTACTTAAAGTCCCCTCAGATTTTAAAGTAATAAATGAATAATTCAGTAACACATTTGCATGTTAACAGTCCTCTGATGCTGGTTAATGGTCACGTGACATGTGGGTAAACAAAAAAGTTTCATGTTTTTTAGTAAGTGTTTTGATTGTTGTTATTTTTAAATTATTTATTTTTAATTTTACATTTTTATGATTTAATTATTAGCTTTTCATTATAAACACAACCTTGTGCTCCCCTCCA
>NW_015557114.1:279004-279188 GCF_001515605.1 Sinocyclocheilus anshuiensis | reverse complement strand
CTCCTGCATAATCTGTTTTTCTTTTTCTCCTTGTAGCTGGAAATCAGCTCACAGACAATTTGCGGGCTATATATATATATTTTTTTAATAATTACAGTCTCACTGGAGAACTCCGATCTGACGCACTCGGGTTCTCGCGTTATTTCCTTATCACTTCTGCGTGTGTTTTGTTGTGAAATGAAGT
>NW_015557114.1:269487-278759 GCF_001515605.1 Sinocyclocheilus anshuiensis | reverse complement strand
TTAACTCTTAACTTTTATAAAGAATATCTCTTTGGATTTGAGACTTTAGTCTTTGCAACTTTACAGATCTTCTTTATGCACCAAGAGCTTGTAACACTCCAAAGAGAAAGGAAAAATGGAAATCGCATCATATGACCCCATTAATGCACTTCGTGTTGTCAATTACAACCAGATTACAACGAAAAACATTTGCTTGACCAGCCACAACATCAGCATAACAGTTACTGCAAAATTATTTACCTACTCTCTTTGCAGAACACCCAATCCCTGTTCCCTGCATCATCTGTTTTTCTTTTTACAACCAGATTACAACGAACGAATGGAATATATTTTCATTCTCTTTGTATTTTTATATCAATATGGTACAAGATTATAGTAGTCTGATTATATTACCCAAAAGGGGTGTAATGGATTACGTTGCTAACTACAATTTTTATCATGTAATTTGGAATCAGTAACAGACTGTAAGAAATCTACCTAGTACTTGCTCTTAACCCTTTGGTACAGAGTTGCCATATGGCAAGAATTAATTTCTACTCATTTCCTTGTTATTCTGAAAAAATACAATGTATTGCACTATGGGAACTAAAAGGGCAGGTCTTAAGATGTGCTGTCTTTAAATCACATGACATGCAAAAGTCCATCCAAAACTGTTTTTCCCACTGTCACCCTCAAACGGAAGACACCTGCTGAAGTGCTCCAGAAATTGCTCTATTAACCTCATTTCTAAACATCTCTTCTCAAGGTTTTTTTTGTAGCATCTATGTTAAGTAAATTAGATATTTTTTATTCACAATTTAACCTTGTCTAACATAGTTTTACTGTAAATTGAGAAAATATCGATTTTTCCATATGGCAATGCTGTAGGCCTACCACAGTGGAATTGCAGTGATGTATTTCCCCATTGGGATTTTTAAAAATAGAAATTAGCATCAATAATATGATTGCACAGTTATTTATTTATTTGAAGTGTTTATTGTAGTATAGTTGTATTTATGTATAAATAACAACATTATTTCTTCTTTTCAGAAAATGCATACAATATTTTACAGAAAGGCCAATAGGAAGAGTGCAGAGTTAGCTCTTCCATGTGATGAGAGTGAGGATAAGTTAGCCTTCAGTGAAGGTTAAAATGATAGGGGTCTACTTATTTTTGGTTTGCATGAGTTCCGAGTATTTTTAGAAAAACTACGTTACTTTTTGACCATTTTCCTTTGTGGTTGCCATAGAGCAGCGTTTTCCTAAGTCTTTTTTTTTTTTTTATCTGTTTTGATTTGTATGATTGAAGCTATTTCATATAATAAAAACTTATTTGAAAAAAAATATTTCATGGTTAGAAAATAATGCATACCATGCATCAAAGGTTAAAGGGGTCATATGATGCTGCTAAAAAGAACATTATTACATTATTTTGTGTATTTGGTGTAATGAAATGAGATCTTCTTTATGCACCAAGAGCTTGTAACACTCCAAAGAGAAAGGAAAAATTGAAATCGCATCATATGACCCCGTTAAACTCTGATATCCATAGATATGTGAGATCGGGAGCATGCATTGCCGCGCATGCGCGGTAAACGCAGGTTGGGACGCGCGCTTGAGCTGGAAAAATACATCATCCACCCGAATGAGCTCATCGATTATTATTCCAGACGAAACCTCGTTTATTTAGCTTCTAATAAAGAGCCATATATCCGATTCTGAAAATGCCGGTAAGATTCTAATCTCTTATCTTCATTTATCGCTGTGTAATGTGTGTGTTTACGCCCCACCTTCTTATCATTCCTTTGCTTTGCTACCGGAATATCATCACAGACTGTTATTAGACAGCGTTTTCTACCGAGCGTTTGTCGTTATTGATCAAATCTATGATGCATTTAATTATTTTTCGATGCTTTTGTCCTTTGAATGACTTGAGCTGTTTTGTGCACATCAAGCTAGCTGCCTGCTAGTTATTAGCTTCATAGCAAAAGCTCAGGGGGTTAACGATAGTATGACCTCTCACTTTCTTGAGATTAATGAGAAATTATGTTACAACCGCTCACAACAGATGGCTAACGTTAGTTATGTTCTGCGTGTAAAAAAATGGCTCTGCTTTTATTGTCTTGTTAATTTAGCCCCTAGCTTGACACAGGCCGAGCGGTCCTATCCGCTGCTTAGCAACAGCGTTACATCAACCCCACATCCAATGACCTTTACAATAAAGGTTACCCATTAAGCACCCATAGCTCACGCATGAAAAAGCCATCATTTGGTGTTTCTTTACTTATGAGCGCATTTGGCGTGGTGTTCTGTGACTTTAAGATCTTTAGATTATTTTATTTGTCTGCTAACGATGTCCAGCAGTGAACACACAAGCACAGCAGAAGATATCTGTCATTTGATTTGATATTAGCTCATAAAAAAAAAAAAAAAAAAAAAGTCATTTATGCCACATAGACATTTTTTTGTTTACATAATTTAACAAAGGTTCGTTGGAGTTGACTGTAATCATGCAGCATTACATATTCTGCTCATTTGCATACTCTTCACAGACACTGTGGTTGTAAACACACACTGCCTGGGATCAGTAAGATTTGAAATGTGTTTTAAAGAAGTCTCTTCTGTGCATCAAGGCTGCATTTAACAGTAATATTCCGAAATATTATTACAATTTAAAATAATGCTTTTCCTATTTTAAAATACTTTAAAGTATAATTTATTTCTGTGATCAAAGCTGTATTTTCAGCATCATTACTCCAGTCTTCAGTGTCACATGATCTTCAGAAATCATACTAATATGCTGATTTATTATCAATTTTGGAAACAGTTTTTGCTGCTTAATATTTTTTTTGGAACCTGTGATGCTTTTTTCAGGATTATTTGATGAATAAAGTTAAAAAGAACAGTATTTATTCAAAATCGAAATCTTTTGTAACAATATACGTTACCATTCAAAAGTTTGGGGTCAGTAATCTTTTGTCTTTTTTTTTTTAAATAAATGAATGCTTTAATTCAGCAAGGATGTGTTAAATTCATAAAAAGTGATAATACAGATTTATATTGTTAGAAAAGATTTCTATTTTATATAAATGCTGTTCTTTTTAACTTTATTCATCAAATTAAAAAAAAAAAAAGTATTACAGGTTCCAAAAAAACATTAAGCAGCACAACTGTTTCCAACATTGATAATAAATCAGCATATGATAATGATTTCTGAAGATCATGTGACACTGAAGACTGGAGTAATGATGCTGAATATTCAGCTTTGCATCACAGGAATAAATTAAATGTTAAAGTATATTAAAATAGAAAACCATTATTTTAAATAGTAATAATATTTTACAATATTACTGTTTTTTTTTCAGTATTTTTGGTCAAATAAATGCAGCCTTGATGAGCAGAAGAGACTTCTTTCAAAAACATAAAAAATCTTACTGATCCCAAACTTTTGATCAGCAGTGTACTTAAGGACACAATTATTAGAAATTATGCCACAACTAAAGGGTAGTTGTATTTTTGTGTAAAAAATTATTTTACTCTAAAAATAATTTCATATATTTTTTTAATTATGAATTTTTTATATTTTTGTGATGGATTTTCACTTTTTTATGGCCGAATGCCATTGTGCTGACAAACAGATTCTTCCGCACTAACTTTGTCAAACCGGTTTCTGTTTGTCCAGAGTAATAAGCTGGATAAACCAGAGAAGGTGGAGGTGAGTGATAATGTGAAGGTGGTGGTGAGATGTCGACCCCTCAATGAGAAGGAGAAGATGATGGCACACAAGCAGGCCGTCGCTGTTGACGAGATCCGGGGAACGATTACTGTGAACAAACTTGATATGACTAGTGAGCCGCCAAAGACGTTCACCTTCGACACAGTGTTCGGTCCAGACAGTAAACAGCTGGATGTGTACAATTTAACAGCTCGACCTATTATTGACTCAGTATTAGAGGGTTACAATGGTAAGTCAATAGAGAGATCTAGCGCATATGTCTTCACCTTTTATCTATTTGACTGTTTTTGCAAGTTTGAAATGTTGAAGATTACATTTATAATTGTTTTTTTTTGTTTTTCAGGAACCATATTTGCATACGGCCAGACAGGCACAGGGAAGACGTTCACTATGGAGGGTGTCAGGGCAGTGCCTGAACTCAGAGGAATCATCCCAAATTCATTCGCTCATGTATTTGGTCACATTGCAAAAGCAGAAGGAGACACCAGGTGAGAATGGGGATTGTTTCTTTTAATGCTGTGCTGTTCAGAGGTCAGTGTGTTCTTTGTCAGCGTGATTTCCCATGATTAATCATGGAGATGCTTATCATTTGTCATGTTTTTCCATGATACAAGGAAATTATCAGAGACGTGCAGAGTGTTAAGATAAACTGTGTTATGTGACAGGTTTCTGGTAAGAGTTTCATATTTGGAAATATACAATGAGGAGGTGAGAGACCTGTTAGGAAAGGACCAGATGCAGAGGCTGGAGGTGAGAAACCAGCATGTTTCATCATATCTAAAAGTTGAGAGCTTCTCGGTTTCCCATTATTGCACTCATTAGATTAGGCGTGTCGTTAATCGGACACTCCAATATAGGTCATGAAGCGTTTGACTAATGCATACATCCGCATGGTATATGCACCCACAGAATTCTACAGAAAACTGCGCCAGTTTCTGTAGAATTTCAACACATCGAACAGAATATGATCATTCAAAAATTCCACATCTCACACACTCTTAGTGGGATTGTTTATTAAATATTTTTCTGTATTTTATATATTTTGATGATGCTTGCAGCTACAAATTGGAATGTAGTTCGTTCTAGGTGGAGGGGGGGTGACCTATTTCTATAATATCTTATAAAATATAACTTATTTCTGTGATCAAAGCTGAATATTCAGCATCATTACTCCAGTCTTCAGTGTCACATGATCCTTCAGAAATCATTCTAATATGCTGATTTGCTGCTGCTCATGTTGGAAACAGTTGTGCTGCTTAATATTTTTGTGGAAACTGTTACTTTTTTCAAGATTCTTTGATGAATAGAAAGGAACGGCATTTATTTGAAATGCATATCTTTTGTGACATTATAAATGTCACGTTAGAGTCACTATTGATCAGTTTAATTTGTCCTTCCTGAATAAAAGTATTAATTTCTTTCTATAAAAAGAAAAAAGGAAATCTTATTGACCCCAGTCTTTTGAATTTGTAGCCTTATAAGACTCGTTTTAGTTTTATTGTTATTGAGGAAGTCTGACTTAACTAAAGCTTGGATCCTTGAAATAAGGCATTATAAATGTCACGTTAGAGTCACTATTGATCAGTTTAATTTGTCCTTCCTGAATAAAAGTATTAATTTCTTTCTATAAAAAGAAAAAAGGAAATCTTATTGACCCCAGTCTTTTGAATTTGTAGCCTTATAAGGCTCGTTTTAGTTTTATTGTTATTGAGGAAGTCTGACTTAACTAAAGCTTGGATCATTGAAATAAGGCAGTGCCATTTGTTGTGCAACTTGGAAATGTAAAGGCAAATTTCTGCAAATGATGATGAATACTAAACTCAAAATACAGGTCAAGGAGAGACCTGATGTAGGAGTTTACATCAAGGATCTTTCTGGATATGTGGTAAACAATGCTGATGACATGGACCGGATTATGACCCTTGGACACAAAAACCGTGAGTATTTTAAATTATTTTATTAAATGAGTGAAATCTATTAGTGTTGTTAGGGCATGCAAAGTTAAAGTCTTTAAAATGCATCTTGAATGTGTTATGAATATTCCTGTTTTGTCGTGAACATGGATGACTGCTTTATTTCTAGTCTGATATTTTAGTCAATAATTATTGTTGACCAGAGCGAGAATATTAGTACATTACTTAAGCAGTGGGGTTGGTGCTCTCTAGACGGGAAGCTCTAACAGTGTGTTCACACCAGACGCGAATGTAATTATTCGCGCGAGTAGATTACATACAAAGTCAACGCAAAGACGTGAATAGAGGCGAATTCGCGCCGGGCGACGTGAATGACGCGATGCGTTTGCCGCGAACGCACGATATTCGCCTCAATCGCGTCTTTCGCGCAAGTTAAAAAAGTTCCATCGTATTTGGGACTTTTTGACAACGGGTACAAAACAGCGATTGTAGTTATCTCCACCATGGTTGATCGTGCTGTTTTTATTCACGCGAGTGACACAAAAAACATCCCGCGAGTAATCTAGAGCGAGTGGCGCGATGCGCATATTACGCAGATAGCCAATGTTTGTGCTTGTGTTTATTTGTCCTTGCCCAGGTTCTGTGGGAGCGACTAATATGAACGAGCACAGCTCTCGTTCCCATGCTATCTTCACCATAACTATCGAGTGCAGTGAGAAAGGTGTAGATGGAGATCAACATGTGCGCATGGGAAAGCTACACTTGGTGGATCTTGCGGTAAGCATCCCACATCATGTGGATGAACTTTACATCATCTTGGTTTTCTTTCCATTACTGACGGGGATGTTTTGTTGCTCAGGGCTCTGAAAGACAAGGAAAAACGGGCGCCACAGGTCAACGTCTTAAAGAGGCCACAAAAATCAACCTGTCCCTGTCCACGCTGGGAAATGTTATCTCTGCACTAGTGGATGGGAAAAGCACCCACGTGCCCTACAGGAATTCAAAACTCACCCGACTCTTGCAGGACTCTCTAGGAGGAAACTCCAAAACCATGATGGTACGATAGTCAGTGTGCCTTGCCTTATGTAGTTTCCCTGTTGTTGATTAAATTGCTTGGTAAAACAAGTTTTTATTAAAATTCTGCAGAAATGAATCCGATTTCAGTGAAAGTAGTGCAGACAGTATAATTCTGTTTTATCGCTCTCTTATTTTGCAGTGTGCAAACATCGGCCCAGCAGATTACAACTACGATGAAACCATCAGTACACTCCGTTATGCCAACCGTGCCAAAAACATCAAGAATAAGGCCAGGATTAATGAGGACCCCAAGGATGCACTGCTGCGGCAGTTTCAGAAGGAAATTGAAGATCTCAAGAAAAAACTGGAAGAAGGTACACCGCATCAGTTTTTAGCTGTGTCATGTCTTTGTCAGGGTTGCTCTTCAGGATGTGACTCATTGACTCTGGTCTAAACCCTGGAGTACTGATTGGAGAATAAGAATTTAAAATGGGGGGGGAAATATCATTATGACAAAAATGTTTTTCTCTGATACACATTGAACAATGCAGATTTATTTTCACAGGCTTCTTTGATCATGTTTACCAAGGGTGCCAATAATTCTGACCACGACTGTATATATATAACTAAATAATAAATAGGCCTATACGAGAAATATCTTTTTACTTAAATAATAAATGTAAAAAACGAAAGAAAAAAAATGTGCAACAAGTAGCCTAGTATGCAGAGTTTCAGTTCATTTTTGTGCTGCGAGAAAGGAAACCAGACGGCAGAAAGCGGCATCCTATTTGTCTTCAGGCTTATTTTACAAAAGCACAAAGATTTGTTTTTATTGTGAATGTACACAAATAAAAGCAAACCTTTTACAATTCCGATTATCTTTATGACTAAAAGGAGTAGTTGCTTCCTCTGTTAGAAGGAAAAAATTCAAGTGATTGCGCTGGCGCCGCATGCGCGCACACAGTTAAGCATTGCTACCTTGACAATAATGCAGCCTGTTCATTATCATAATAAAATACAGTCAGTCAAACATATGGAAAAAAACACACTGCTCAGTTTAAATATGTAGTAAAATCTGTGCCGTTAAGCGTTATCACAGTACCGCCGTGATGTTATGCAAAGCATTTTGTTTTACGTGGATATTGGAACATGAGTGAAGTACATAATAAATAATATTTTGGCATTCAAATACATAGATAATTCGGAAACATTTGATTTTGTGTCAACTGTCGAATGAGAGACCCAATGTTGTTTTCAGTTTCGTTTTAGCCTAAATGAATTTGTTTTGGCTTGTAGCTATAGCTTCTTATATTTTAAATTCTTGTTCTTTTCTAAATACTGTTAAATTGAAAGGATTTGTTGTTAAATGGTTCAGGCATCACCTCTTTCAGTGAATCTTGCATCTGATTACTTCATGTTTATCATCTTCCTTTCTGGTGCATCTCACTTCTCTCTGCATCAGCCTAATGATCAGTGACTGCGGTTTTATTTCACACAGACCCAAACGGCAAACCTGATTCCCCTTTAAAAGTCATGATGATATCATGATGATATGATATGTGCTTCTGTTTTCTCACTTCTTGTGCAATGTGCTGGCCATGTGACTTCTCTGCTTGAAATTCAAGACCCAAGAGGTTGGTGTTACAATCTCCTCATCAGCCCAACCCTCCGTCACCTCCAAACCCTAAAAATGTGCTTTAATTTATCCTGAGTTTTACTGTCCCACAAATGAGATGGTCAGACAGAACAAAGTCTTCAAATTAGGTGTGTGAATTATAAAGGTGCTGTATGTAATTTTTTGACCGAGCATAAAAATATTAGTATAGTTTGCAGATATTTAGGAAACATGTTAAGTTCACATATTTGTTTTTCTGAAAAACAATGCTACAGTCAGTTATTCTACATTGAAATGTGCGTTCAGTGTCGGAATGTCTGTTTTTGTTTTGCTCTGTGTGACTTTAAATCAATCACTGACAGCGGATATTGCCAGATCTCTAATGTATCTTAATTGACATTTACATCAGGTGTCTCTTTAAAAATTGACCATAGACACTGTGTGCAATCATCTTGTGGAAAATGATCTCCAAGCTCAATAGAGCTCAGTTTGGCATCTTATTTTCCAGGTCCTCCCTCAAATGCTCTGAGATCATTAAAGCTTCTTGCTGACCATTAAAAATGAAAACTGGCTCGTCATCTGTTTTAATTTTAAAATGGGATTTTAATTTAAAATAATTTAAAATCTGAAGAGTTTGAGAAACAATGGGAAGGTGAGATTGTTCAGATGAGTCAAGTTGGGTGAGACAGAAATGATGAGCACTGTATTTTCATAGGGTTTCCTAAATTAGGATTTGTGAGGGAAATGCAGAGGGTTTGTGAGCTGATGGAAAGCTCAGAATGGTATTTCCTCAGCAACCAGCACGGATCAGCTCCAGGCATGACGAAGCAGATATCGTCCTCTTTTGGAAGGCCAACCAAAGTAGTTTCACTTTCACTACGAAGCACACAGCGTCTTTACGACATGGCGGCTGCAACAACAATACTACAGCGAGAATGAATGTTACGCCTTCTTTCTTTGTGTGAACATTTGGGCGGCGTTATGCAAATCTTCCCACATAGTGACGTAGACA
>NW_015557114.1:251031-269302 GCF_001515605.1 Sinocyclocheilus anshuiensis | reverse complement strand
TTTATAAAGAATATCTCTTTGGATTTGAGACTTTAGTCTTTGCAACTTTACAGATCTTCTTTATGCACCAAGAGCTTGTAACACTCCAAAGAACTTCAAAACTTCAAAAAACTTCAAAACTTCAAAAAATTGAAATCGCATCATATGACCCCTTTAAGTTATTAAAATGTAAAAATGAAACAAATAAATAATTGTAAAATCTAAATAAAACACTTGCTAAAAAGATATTTAATTTGTTTACCTGCACATGTAACCAGTAACCTACATCAGAGAATGGTGAACATGCAAATGTGTGGTTAAATTGTTGAAATATTAACTTCAAGTTGAAGGTCAAAGGGATTCAGCTGACATAAAGTTTGGGAGTCCCTGTATTGGTGCCTCAATGATTAGGTAACATTGAGGAAGAGTAAAATCTGTTGACATTTTTTGCAGCCACCAGTGAATGTCACATGTTTGTGATACTAATATAATCTCCATTCTCCTGATGCACAATATCATTGATTTTTGGGTGGAAATAAGACCCGGACATGTTCTTGATGAGATTCACCCACATATGACAGCAATAAATCACATTGTCATCTGCCTTTGGACACCTCATGTGAAAAATGTCTGATCTAGCAACAGGTTTACTGTGCAAACATATCAACAGTGCTGGGTAGTAACTGATTACATGTAATCTGGATTACATAATCAGATTCCAAAAATTAAGTAATTGCAATTAGACTATGTTTTAAAATGCTCATAATCAGATTACAATCCGACTACATTATCTAATATGTGTAATCCAGATTATGTTACTAACTACAATTTCCCTCATGGACTACAATTTGTAAGTAATCTTCCCAGAACTGATATCATATAGTCTGGAAATACTTTATGTAATGTGTATGGTGCCTTGTGAGCAGTGTCAATCACCAGTTTACAGGGAAATGGATGTATTTCAGTGGGGTAAGAGATTGCTGCTAGCTTGCATCTGATGGAACGTTATTTCTCCTGCTGCCATGCACTTGCATAATGCACAAGTGTTTCTATACGTTTCTTCTGAGGCTTTTATCTGTTTTAATATCTATGCTAAGGGAGGAAGAAGGTGTCTCCTGACAAGATGGTGGAGATGCAAGCTAAGATCGAAGAGGAACGGAAAGCACTGGAGGCCAAACTGGACATGGAGGAGGAAGAGAGGAACAAAGCGCGTGCAGAGCTTGAGAAGAGAGAGAAGGATCTTCTCAAAGCCCAGTGAGTCATTGAATCTGTCCACCAAAACTGTTATCTATATATTATCTATATATAGTGCTAATATAGTATGATTTCAGGAGTAAAACAGTGTCATGCTTTGTGTTGTTTCCTGTATCTCAGACAGGAACATCACTTATTACTCGAGAAGCTGTCTGCTCTGGAGAAGAGGGTTATTGTTGGTGGAGTTGATTTATTGGCTAAAGCTGAGGAGCAGGAGAAGCTTCTGGAAGAATCCAACAATGAACTGGAGGAGAGGAGGAAGAGGGCTGAGCAGCTCCGGAGAGAACTGGAAGAAAAGGAGGTAGAGATGAGCGGATTCATGCTTGACTGATATTCTTGTATAAGTTTATCATAACATAGTGATTCATGTTTGCAAATGTCTTTAAAACAGCAAGAGCGCTTGGACATCGAGGAGAAATACACCAGTTTACAGGAAGAAGCTCAAGGCAAGACCAAGAAACTGAAGAAAGTCTGGACCATGTTGATGGCAGCAAAATCTGAGGTGCAGTAACTTTCATGTAGCTTTCAAATAGCAGAGTTCACATTAGTGTTGTCAAAAGTACCAGTACTTCAGTACCAAGTCAGTACATAAATTAAAAAAAATGTAAGGATACCAGCCTTTCTGCAGTACAGGTAATAACAAGGCGACTGCTTTCAAACGCCCCCACATTTTTGTGAGTGCTCTGTGAAGAGCATTAAACATTTCAATTTGCAACATGTTTTTGCAGCATTGAGCATTGTAGCCAATCACAAGCATGTTTGTTGAACGCATGAACCTAATGGCCAATCAGAGGCTTTTTAAGTCAGAGTTTGCTCAATAGAGCGCAACATTTGGCTTCCGTAAGTAAAAACTCCATTCATTTTCTCTATAAGGAAATTCATTTTTGACAATAAACCTTTAAAGAGAGACCTGTTGTGAGCTCTGAGGTTGTTAATCGATTGTATTTGCTTTTGTTAAACCCATCTTTTTTGCATTCATTCAGAGTGAATGAATCCACCAATCAGAGAGTTGCAGCGAGCAAAGTGAACCAAAGATATCTGTAGCCCCGCCCACTCCCATGAAGTACTGCAAAGAGTTGGTCTCCCCTGATGCTCTCAAAATACTTATATATTTGTGTATATATTAGGGCTATCAATTTGATTAATTGCATCCAAAATAAAAGTTTGTGTTTGTTTACATAATATATGTGTGTACGGTGTACGTATATATACATTTTTATGTGTATATATATTCATATTTAAACATGCTTTATATTATATATAAATACGTATAAGTAAGTATATATTACATATTTCTTAAGTATACACATGTATGTGTGTGTGTTTTTATATACTTAAAAATATAGTGTATTTAAATATACACAGTACACACACATACTGTATATGATGTAAACACAAATGTATTTTGGATGCAATTAATAGCAATTCATCGAATTGACAGCCCTAACATATATATATGCATATGTTGTAATGAACTTGATTAGTTTTATATTTCTCTGTTGTTTTTATTTTGATTAATGTCATTCATGTGTCATTTGATCTTTTAATGCAATGTTTATATAATTGAACAATATTTGAAGGCTACATGCTAATGTTTTAAATAGAGATGCAACAATGTATCGACTAATAATCAGTATCGGCCAATAAAAGCAATTTTTTTTCACTATTGGTCATCGGCCTTTCATTTTAAAAAACAACTGATGATCAGGGCCGATTATATCCTGTCAATCAAAAGGAGGAGTCCAAAATATGTCA
Organism: Sinocyclocheilus anshuiensis; assembly: GCF_001515605.1. Classification (NCBI taxonomy): domain Eukaryota; kingdom Metazoa; phylum Chordata; class Actinopteri; order Cypriniformes; family Cyprinidae; genus Sinocyclocheilus; species Sinocyclocheilus anshuiensis. The sequence continues at coordinate 266,314 of NW_015557114.1, read as the reverse complement.
GACTGCAACTCATACAGTGTGTGAAGAAAATTTCTTGTGTTGAATCTAGAGAGCTGTCGAAATTAACACGATAAAAACGCATTAACAGATTAAAAAAATTAAAGCAGGCTCTATTTGACCCAGTCAATCACCATTGCCAGATCTGCGTTTTTTCTCAAAACCAAACAATGCGCTTCCCATCCGATAATCACAAAGAGCTTTGTGTTTTGTTACTCTTATAAGAAACAAAGTCTCATTTTTCAAATTCTGTCCATTCTGTCATTAAATTCAAACAATAAATGCCGTTTTGACGCTTTGAAATGTGTCGTGACGGATCACTGTGTAGCAGCTTCAGTTCAGGCGGTTCAAGAGTCTCTTCCACTGTGATACAAGTTACAGCTCAAAATAAACATGAATGAACATCAAAAGGTATACAGTACAACTTACCGACATGTATCACATTTCATGTAATCACTCATTCAGCGTTTCAACCGCGGAAAGACGCCAATAAAACAGCTTGTGAACAGTGTCACTTAAAGTTACAAAGTTATCCACTGTTCACAGTTCATTAGTTCGCTACAAAAAACACTAAAGAGGAGCTCATTTACATTTAATTCTATATGTATGTTTGAATAATTCTGGCATGAAAACGTTATGTGCAACTGAGTTGTATACAGACAATTCAGATTTATTTGAGTGTAATTATTATATCTGAAAATAAATGGCAGTTGAATATAATAGCTCTTTTATAAATTTTAACCTTTAATATAACAGTAATGCACCAAATGAGAAGTAAGTATAGAAGTATCCCAGTATAGTTTATAGCATTAGTTTGGAGAGTTTTTTTTTTCTTAAGAAATCCAAACTATCGGTATCGGCAGATATCATTCTGAATAATCGGCTATCGGTATCGGTGGAGAAATTCAGTATCGGTGCATCTCTAGTTTTATCATATTATGTACTTATAATTATTAATAGAATATTAATATTTTCAAAAAGTTGCATTTAAAAAAAAAACTATTAAAATGATTACAATAGTATTTGCAGTGGTACCGAAGTGATACAGAGAAGTGTTGAGTTTAACTGCTACAGACTACTGAACGTTTGGTATCGTGACAGCACACGATTTTGGTACTCTGGTAAGAATGTCTGTTGTGTTTCAGATGGCTGATCTGCAGCAGGAGCATCACAGAGAGATCGAAGGTCTGCTGGAAAACATCCGGCAGCTGAGCAGAGAGCTGCGGCTACAGATGCTCATCATTGATAACTTTATTCCTCAGGAATATCAGGTCTACATTTATGCTCGTGCACATGCACTCTCAGTCAAAAAATTTGACGAACCTCCTCATTCTTTGTTGACATGTTTTAGAATAACTGTGAAGTTATCAAATAATACCTACAGAAGTGCAGGAATTATATAGTGATCAAAACATGTTGTTGTTGATAAAGATCTCATGCATCAGCTTCATTAAACCACCCTTTTATAGATCACAGGAAAACCCTCCCATATGTCAAAAATCTTTCTCTGACATGTGCATATTATACTGGATTGTGTAATAATTTTTCTAGTTTTATGCTTTTGAAATGTTTTTAATCAAGTTAATCTAAATGTAGTTTTAGACGTCTTAGTAGAATATCATATTTTCCTAAGAAGTCTTAAATATCTTATATCTATCTTAGTTTGTATTTTACACTTTACAGGGTTTCTGCCGGACTTAAACAGATCCTAATTCGCACTTCCACAAAAAAAGGCCTTAAAATACTTAAATCAGAGCAGAAAGTCTTAAATTCATACATTTATGCCATTAAATGTTGCATGTATTGCAAAAATGAATGTCTTTCTCAGTAGTTTGTTTTCCAATACAAATATGTAAACATCCTTAAATCAAGATACATTTACTTGAGATGCAAATGTAAAATTAAGTCTTAAAAAAATGAACAAAATTAAGTCAGTTTATGCTTAAAACAAGAACAAACCTAAGTCAGTGAGGTATGAAAACTTGTTTACCCTTTGAATAAAGTCGATTTTTCCGAGCCCATTGGCAGATATTTGCTCAGTTTTTTTTATTCATGAACTCACTTCATTTTGATTAATTTTACAGAAAATAAGACTTCTTTATTTTGTCATTTTGCTCCAAGTACATGTATCTTGATTTATGAATCATTTGCACTGGAAATCAAGACAAAAATACTGAGGAAGAACATCATTTTTTCGCAGTTTGGTCAGAAGGTACTGTATCAGAAGATATCGTCATGGTCGACAGCAGAGCTATTCAAGCTTTAAGATATTCTTTTTAAGTCATACATTTTTTAAATTAATTTTAAAAGTAATGGATCTCAATTGGAACTTGTATTTTTAAACTTTGATGTGTTGCTAATACAGCTCATTTTTTACTCCCAGGACATTTACATTAAGAGAGCATATTGAAGTATTCAATTAATTCCTTACATTTTCTTTACATGGTCTTAAAAAAATCTTAAATTTACATTAATTTAACCTGAAGAAACCCTGTTTTAATAACAGAAGTATTGTGTTTCTCTCCATTTCTTGTTTCCCCTGCACTAACACCGCACTTAAGGATGCAGCACTTGCATAAATAAGCATGCAAATCATTTTTTGCTTTTTCCACCTTGTCAGGATTTCATTCATCTGATATTTTTTTGCTGATAATATAGTGTGAAATGCTGCACTTGCACAACAAAGGCGAAAAGTTCAAAACTGAGCTGGCAAATAAACTGTACAGAAAGAGAGATTTCACCCCAAACATGATTTTTCTGTCATTTACTCTCTTGATGTCATTCCAAACCCGTATATATTACTTAATTCTGTGAAACATAGAAGATATCAAGTGTGTTTTTTCTTGATCAGTACAATGGAAATCAGTGGTAACCAAAGCCGTTTAAAATATTATTTTTTTCTGCAAAATAAAGAAATTTTCATTTTTGAGTGAACTTTCTCTTTTCAAACAGAATATTACAGTTTAGTGAAATTATGAGTTGTATTTACTTTCTTTGTTTATTTACTCTTAGAGTTCAACATGAATTTCAAAAGTCCCCAAAATAATATTCACAATATCGAAGCTTAATATTTATTTAGCGTTTCAGTTGCACTACTGAAATAATATGACTTGCTGTGTTTGTTTGCTTGGTTTTTAATGTATTTATGTGATATTTGTATTTTTGAAACTGAGTTTTTGCCATGAAAATAGCCTCAGATGCTGACATGGCATTAAATAAAATTATACTACTACTGCACTGCTGAAAACTGCAACCAAAAAAATATTTTTTGGTTGTGTACAGGAGATGGTTGAGAACTATGTGCACTGGAATGAGGACATTGGAGAATGGCAGCTGGTGAGCGTCTTCAACACGTTTCATTCTGCACATCTCTCAGATCTGGCATGATGTTTGGGTGCAATGAAAATGTATAATACAGCTGATCTATTTGCTGTTTTTATTTTTAGAAATGTGTGGCCTACACAGGCAACAACATGAGAAAACAGACACCTGTGTCGGACAAGAAAGAAAAAGATGTAAGTGAGTTAATGCGTAATGCACGCTGCTCCCTTTACAGGTTTAATTTTTGTCCTCTCTCCCTCTTTTGTGATTCAGCCATTTGAAGTGGACCTGTCCCATGTTTATCTGGCCTACACTGAGGAGAGCATGAGACAGTCCCTAATGAAACTAGAAAGGCCTCGGACATCAAAGAGTGGAAAGTCCAGGCCTAAAACTGGTCGTAGGTGAGATGCTTTTTTATTTGTGGACTTTCTGGTTCACGCCTTTGTACACGCAAATGCATCTGACTGTTACAACTGACTGTTAAATAATCCTTCAGTTTAGTTTAATGCATGGTGCATTAATAAGTTGTATGATTTTAGATGTTGTTTAAAGGTATAGTCTATAATTGCTGAAATGGGCACTATAAGCATATATCACAATATGCTGTGTCCATAATTATATATTGTGATATACGTACAGTATATTTATAGAAAAGCCTTTTTTTTTTTTTTTGATTATTTAATTTAATAACAAAGCATGTCTCTTTGGAGTTGAACATAATTGATCCAGAGTCAAAAATGTCAGCATTTCTTTGCACGGTTTAGCATTTTGTGCATTACTGTTAAAAAGTTTGGCGTCTGTAAGTTTTAAAAAAAAATTTTTTTTTATTTTGAAGTCACTTTTGCTTATCAAGTCTGCATTTATTTGATCAAAAATACAATAATAATAATAATAAATATAATATAAATATTAAAATAACTGTTTTCTATGTGAATATATTGTAAAATATAATTTATTCCTGTGATCAAAGCTGAATTTTCAGAATCATTACTCCAGTCTTCAGTGTCACATGATCTTCAGAAATCATTCTAATATGCTGATTTGCTGCTCAAGAAACATTTCTGATTATTATCAATGTTGAAAACAGTTGATCTGCCCAATATTTTTGTGGAAACGGTGATACATTTTATTTTTCAGGATTCTTTGATGAATTGAAAGTTGAAAAGAAAGAAACGGTATTTATTTGAAACAGAAATCTTTTGTAACATTCTAAATGTCTTTACTATCACTTCGGAGCAATTTCAGCAATTATGAATGAACGTGCAATCTTCTGTCAATAATCTAAATGACACATTTGCATGTCTAAATGTCTGTTTTTCCCCAATCGCATTTTTTAGGAAACGTTCATCCAAACCAGAGGCTGTGATTGAATCCCTGCTACAGTGAGCCTTTTGTGAGATGAAGACCACCATATTTTGTGCATTTTCAAGGCCAGTCCAGTATATATCTTAGGAAATACTGATGATAAGGCACTTTGACATAAGTGGATATGAAAATAAATCATGTGTTAATATGCGGGAACTCCAGAGCTGCTCCAATGCTGGGTTTAGGTGAGGATAGTTTGCTGTAAAATGTCTGTTAACGATAGCACTCCAAAAGGCACATTTCACCTTTAACATAAACACTGTTACTGTATATTCTGCTTTACACTGATGGCTGGAGCGAGCAGGTTATTAATGCGACACATGAGATGAGCTTGCCGTCAGGGAATATGCTATTGAGAAACTAATCTAATCTTAATGTTTTATACAGTTGGCAGCGTGCAATTGCTTTAGCTCAATGTACACAAGCTATGCTACTTAATTTTTTTTTTATAGTGAGAATGTGCATGCCATGTTTCCCTGGCTGTGGTGCCATTAGCTCAATTTACTCTAATTGTGATGTATTTCCATTGTGCACTGTAGTAAACCATTAGTCTTATGTAAACATTTTTACATTTGACTGTTTTCCCCCCCTGTACTCTTTAAATTATTAAATTATTTTACAAGGTAAAACATAGTGTTTTTTTTTTATATAATTAATATTTGTCAAATTCCAAAAACAACAAACAACAAAATCTGTTCAGAATACTTTTATTCATAAATACAATAAATATATAAATATGAGCAAATACCTAAATATAGAAAAACATTTAATAGAAAATAATTTTATATTAAATGTAATACAAAAATATAGTATTGTGTTCATAAGCAGTAAGTCTAGAGTCAATTCGGTTGTGTCTTGTTTAGCATTAAGAGTTTAGAGTATTGTTCTTTGCAGCAGTCTTTGATTTTTTTGAGGAAAGCATCCATTCTGTGTTCTTCTGTAGCTGTAACGTTGCAGTGATGGTGCTGTGGAAAAAAAACGCACATTCAGCTCTATTCGAATACATTGAACCTCTTTCATTAAGCAGTCTAAAATCAGTCTATATATCTACAACTGTAGGCAGAGCTAATTCGCTTAAGCTGTAAAACTGTTGTTAAACTGATTATTAAAAACTATTGTGTTATTTCCACTGCATGTGCCACTGTTCGGTCTGTAGCCCTGCGTTAAACCTTAGTTAAGTCAATTGTTAGTTAAGTTGAATGAAGTCAGTCATTAGTTAAGCTTAGTTAAGTCAAGCTTGGTTAAGTCAGGCGTTAGTTATGTTAAGCTTAGTTAAGTCAGTCAGTAGTTAAGCTTAGTTAAGTCCAGCTTAAGTCAGTCGTTATGTTTACCTTAGTTAAGTCAGTCGTTCGTTAGTTAAGTTACGCTTAAGTCAGTCATTAGTTAAGCTTAGTTAAGTCAAGCTTAAGTCAGTCGTTACATTAACCTTAGTTAAGTCTGTCGTTCGTTAGTTACGCTTAATTAAGTCAGTCATTAGTTAAGCTTAGTTAAGTCAAGCTTAATTAAGTCAGACATTAGTTATGCTAACCTTAGTTAAGTCAGTCGTCAGTTAAGTTAGGCTTAGTTAAGTCAGTCGTTAGTTAAGTTTAGTTAAATCAGTCATTCATTAAGTTAAGCTTAGTCAAGTCAGTCATTTGTTAAGTTAAACTTAGTTAAGTCAAGCTTAATTAAGTCAGACATTAGTTATGCTAACCTTAGTTAAGTCAGTCATCAGTTAAGTTAGGCTTAGTTAAATCAGTCGTTAGTTAAGTTTAGTTAAATCAGTCATTAGTTAAGTTAAGCTTAGTCAAGTCAGTCATTTGTTAAGTTAAACTTAGTTAAGTCAAGCTTAATTAAGTCAGAAATTAGTTATGCTAACCTTAGTTAAGTCAGTCGTTAGTTAAGTTAGGCTTAGTTAAGTCAGTCGTTAGTTAAGTTTAGTTAAATCAGTCATTTTTAAGTTAAGCTTAGTTAAGTCAGTCATTCAGACAAGCATTGCTGTTCAATTTGGTGCTACTATTGGGGCAGAAAGAACCCATAGTAGTTAAAATGACTGGAAAAATGGAAATTACATTTGATCATTTCTATAGTGTAAGAATCATGCTGATAGTATCAGCACATAGCATTGGTTTGCACACAGAATGATACTCTAATAATATAGACACAGTATGGTAATCATGTTGTTTCTCATCTAATTCAACAAATTAATATTGTGAGATGACTTACCCCTGAATAATCTGCATAGGCAAACAGTCGTCTGTGTAGCATGCTGTGGTTTAGTTGTGTGTTCATCATGACCATTGCTGCTTGGCAAAGGTGTTTCTCCTGTATAACCGTATGTAATTAATGATAATGAAATCCAGTATCAGGAAAGTATGTTCTGAAAAATCAACTAAAATTAAACTTACCGTGCAGCCCACTGGAGGAAATACATCTTTCACAAATTGGTTGAGATTCTGTGAAAGAAAGTTGGAAGGTTGTTAGACTAAGGAACAGTCTTTGCGAATAAACCAGATTAAATAATACATTTCACTTCTTACCGTCGTTGAACTTGGTTTTAGTTGATTATCCACATCATTCATGATTTCCATTAGGAGATTTTGTCCCGCTTTGTGATGTTTCAATCCAGTAACCGCTACAATTGTCAGCACCAAGAGCATGAAAGTCCTCATGTTGGTCGTATTGATTCCTGTCGAGGTCTCCAGATGCTGAGATGGTCTTCATAGCTTCAGCACTGATCAGTCTTCTTATAGAGCTGAAAGAGGAAGTGACATTCTCCACCTTGATTCTGTTGATTACACGTCAAAAAAAAAAAAATCCCGAAATGCTTGCACACCCCCATAATCACTAATAGAGATTTCAGAGAATCGCGATTACATTGACAATCCCCTTATAATGGAGGAGAAATACACTATAGGCTCACTTTGCTTGAACTCAAAGACTGCTGGGACCATCAGGAATTGCTTAGAATACTAATAATAATAATGCTAAAGTTTAATGCCTATGAAGGGAATCACCCTAACTGCTGCAGTCACTATTTTTAGACATTTGTCTTAAATTAGACACTAATTCTGTCCGGTGTTGCAGCAACAGGTTCCACTAAAGCAACACGAGATTGTCTCAGATTGTTGTCGTCATACGGCTTCATCAGTTGATTTCTGAAGTAACCGTTTGCCGCATCCCTTTGACCTTCTTTCATTTTTAAGCAGATGGACAGACAGACAGTAGGCCTACAGTGATGTAAATGAACCACGGAACTCGCGTCCTCTGAAGACACCACACAACCACAACAGATGACAGCTTTATCAAGCTGTGCCACAGCATCCGCATGTCAGCACATTTATCTAGGTCAGATTTTGCATTATGGGAAATATAATGAGAGGTTACCGTTTTATTTAGATGAAGTCATTTTTTAATTAGGGTGCTTTCAGCTTAAATTGGGACACTTTTTTTTTTGCAATTGAGATGACATGGCAAAATAATGTCCAAAAAATGAACCCTAGACAAATATGAACAAAAGAACAATATCAAGAACAGAGGGAATGTATTGTTGTTGCTGTTGTTTATTACAAGACGTCCTCTCCAATGCAAAAACGACAAGTCAACCAGCAACAAAATTATGAGAATTTTATATATAGACTATAGCGGTTACTCTCTGATTTTATTTTATTTTTTTAAATTTATGTAATTTAAGTATTATCTGTCGATATTGGAAAATTTGTTGAGGGCTTTTGTTTCCCCCTATTTTTAGATTTAAATGGTTTTTAGTCATTTGACACAAACTAAAAGAGAGAACTAGTTCATGGCAATGCTGTTATCATTTACTTAAAAATCTTTCTTTCATTTAAATACAGGCAAAATTAAAATTAAGCATAAATATTAGATTAAAAAACTTAAAAACTAATAACTGAAAATTAAAAAAGTTTAAGTTTAGAGTAGTTTACAATGCTAAAATTAAAGCTGAAATCCTCCTCGCTGGATGTCTAGCGAGGGGGAGCTACACGTTATCAGTTATTTTCTACAACATGAAAATGATTATCAGCTTGTTAGTTTTGGCCAGAATTTGAATACGAGTGCAGCCGGTGACACTGAGAATCAGTCTATCCGCCTTTAAAGATTTTTATGACAAAAAATTATAATATTAAAAATTGCAGTGCTGTAGTATTACTAGTACGACTGTATGCGCGGTGTATCTGCAGAGGGTGCTGTCACTCTACTATCACTTCACATGTTCAGTTTGACACCTGCTGTCACACATCCTACAGCTTCATGACACATGCCATTATTTGTGAAAATGAAAAACGAGAATTGTCTCATATCATTATTACGTTCATTGAAGAACACTAAAGATAAGGCTAACAATTAACAAAGGCTTGCAGTAACTAGTTCAAACTTAGTCTCTGTAATTATTATTTTTTTTTTGTAAATGTGTGATGATATACATTTACATGCATTTTACATTATCATGGATGTTTTTATTTTAACCCCTAAACTTGAGGAAAAGTAAAAGTCATCGGTTAAACTTTGTTTCAATAGTCCACTGCTAACTATAAGTAACTTTGCAGCTACATGTCAATTAACTCTCATTAGAGTATTAGTAGAGTGTTAGGTTAGGGCTAGTAGAATAAAGCTGACATGAACTTGCGAAGTTACTTATAGTCAGTAGAATGTCTGTTTATGGGCCATCAAAATAAAGTGTTAGTAGTCTACTAGTACAAGTGTAAGTAATGCACCATTTTATGAAACCTGTATCTCTCACCTTCAGGACTTCAGGAGAAAACTAGATCTTATCTGTTAAAACGAGCACAGAAGTGTTAGTAGTCTACTAGTACAAGTGTAAGTAATGCACCATTTGATGAAACCTGTATCTCTCACCTTCAGGACTTCAGGAGAAAACTAGATCTTATCTGTTAAAACGAGCACAGAAAAAAAAAACTGCACACAAACTGAGCATTTTTAAGACAGATGACGCAATACTAGTATTTTCTTTAAAAAATGGCTCATTTATGACATTTGTTGAGTGGAAAAAATAACTATGTATTTAATAACAGTCAATGCAATCATGCTTCAGCATTTTTTAGTCAGAAGTGTAGTACAGCTCTTGCTCAGATGTGGCTTTGCATTATGATTCCTATCTCTATTTATAGAAATGCTCCATGCAGTTTCCTGTGTGATCAATGCACTCTGCTGACTTTGCTCTTGGCCTAATAAATCTTAACATAATGCTTCATGTTGATTTATTTAATGTGAAACACCTCGTCATTTATCCCAAGCGATTATAATTACATTTAAAGATGATTAAAATAAATGGAATCTATTTTAGAAATAAATCTTCATTCCTCAAACAATAGAAATCTGTAATGTAGAAACATTTTAAGAGAGTGCTGAATTAAAATCCGCCTTGCCTTTTGTACCTCCCAAATGTGAATAAGATATAAATTAGGTTGACCATACCCAGACGTGTCCTGGCCTGAATTTCTAAAATGCCTAAAATGTGCAGATTTTGACTCTGTTTTCCTTATTGTTCAAACTGCTTTTCAGTCATTACCTGAATGCAAGTATGAAGACAATAAGAAAACAAAGCCAAATTTAGACGATTTAAATAATTATACATTATAAATACTGTATATGCTTTAGTAGTTATTTGATTATAAATCCACAAAAAAAAAAAAAATGATGTTGCCTATACTTTTTGGTTGATTGTGCCACTGTGCGCTGAATGTGTGAGAGTTGGCAGCCATCATTGTATTAGACACAATATATCAAACCAAGTGGAATTTATATAAAGAATTATAACTTAAGCACATTTTAAAACCGTATTTAGACACCTTATTGTTGCCAGACCTTAGTGGGTCATGTTCATAGTTAATGTGGAGAACTAGACCCATGGTTACTCGACTACTACGACACCTGTGGGCTCTTTTAACTCCTTACACTAAAACTTATATTCAGATCACTTGGTTAAGAAAGTCAGGACACTGAAAAATGGTGCTAGTTCAGAGTAAAGCTCCAGCATAATTTGTCTATAGATGCCGTTTGGTTTGATATTTCTAATGTAGTGACAATCAAGCATTTTTAAGTGTATTAATGAATGCAATGCAACAGCCTTGCTTGCATCATCCACTCAGACAGGTTTTGTAGTGAGAGTTTTCATGGCTATACAGTGCTCTCTTGTGGCACACGTGGAGAGGTGCGCTGCTCAATTAGTTAAACTAACAATGAAAAATACTTCTAAAGCATTTAATAATCTCAGTTAATGTTGATTCAAACATTTAATAATACATTAAATCAAAAGATTTATCTAATGGACCTGCGCTAACATGAACTAACATTAATAAAGATTAATAAATACTGTAACAATGTATTGCTCGTTGTTAGGTAATACAATAAATGTAGTGGAACCTTACTTCTAAAGCATTGTATCTGTTAATATTCTTTAATGAACCTGAGCAAACATGCACTAACAATGAACAACTGTATTAACTAACCCAACGTAACTAATTGTGAAATTTACTAGCAATTTCTGAGTGAAAATTGTTTTTACCCTTTTTGTTTGTGATAATGCATGATAACGCACTAACTAAATATATATATATATATATATATATATAAATTAAATCTAAAATTCAATCTACCTGTCATTTGAATTATTAACTTGGCATAAAAATAGAATATAGAAAATTCTAGCTAGATCAGAAAATGAAATGTTAAATGTTGATAATATATTATGTTGCTATATATGAAACTTGACACTCACATTATTAACCTTTGGCTTTGTAAAATGCATTAAGATGACAACATTTGCATTTACATAGACACTTTCATCCTAAGCGGTTTATAAGTGAAGAATACTGCAATGCAAGCGATTTAAACGTTGAGAAAGCTCCAAGCTCTGAAAAACAACATTTTGAAGGCCACGCGGTTTCAAGCTAGAAGAGAGAATCAGGTAAAAACACTGACGGGAGCAATTTTAAGTTTCCGGAATGAATGTGTGTCTTAGTGCAGATGGTTTTGGTTCTGATGCTTGTTGAAGAGTTGTGAAGAGAAAACTAGTCTTGTGTAATGTGTGATTTGCATGCACGAAACATCTAAAAGGTCAATCCTCCATTGAGGGACAGTGGAAGTCAAAGGCTGGAAAGTGATTTTAGGCCTGACTGTAATGGTAGCACCTAGTGTTAGTCAGTCCCAGACGGGTCATGAAGGAACATTGATTTGCGTCAGTGAGTTTCAGTGAAACGATGATGTTCCGGATTGCATGCATCAGCTTAAACTAATAATGTGTGCAGTAATCACATACTCATAAGGCATTTGGGGTCAGGGCTGTTGCATGTGGGGTGAAAGGTGGTGATATTTATAGGGCCCCCCACTGCCAAATGCCCACTAAATCCAGTAGTAATGCCAAGGATGGCGGCGCGTTCACACGCTGCGGCTTCTCTCTCTCCCGACAGAAAGGTGTTTTCGTGTTTTTTGTCTTGTGAGTTCTGTGTGTATGTGCTGTACATGTGGAAGAATTGACAATAAAGCAGACTTGACTTGACTATATATTCCCCTACTCTTATATAAATTATTTTAGTGTATACATTACAATATGCCTGAGAGTTTAATGAAAACTTCAAAAACATGCATTTTAGTTAAAAATGCTTTCCAAATATCTCCTCTCTCCCCTCCATAAAAATCATATCTATGTCACTATGTGGGAAGATTTGCATAACACCGCCCAAATGTTCACGCAAAGAAAGAAGGCGTAACTTTTATTCTCGCTGTAGTATTGTTGCTGCCACCATGTCGTGAAGAGCTGATGGATACATTTATTAGCTTTATTTAATAAAATATTATGCAGTTTATTATCTTCATCAAAAATTAAGACTGATAAATTGAAGTGGTTTTATTTTATGCGTGACTGCAGTCTTTCACATTCCTGAACGTTTACCTAATCTGTTAGACACAGACTGACTGGAAATATAAGCAATAAATGTATATTGCTTGTGAGCCTATATATATTACTGGGAGGATTATTTTATTATTTTATTAATTTACTGTCTTTTGTTGTTATTTTATTAGTTTGTACTGAATGATTGAGTGATTGATTACTTAAAACAATATTTCAAGTTATTAATTGCTTATTGACATTTTGATGTAATATTTATCAACTTTGTATAGCCTATACATTTATATAAAATAAGCATTTATATAAATATAAATTTATATAAAATTGCTGTTGTCCAATAAAAACCCAGGCACATGAACGTCTACAAGATGCGTTTTGAAGAGCATTTCATCAGAAAAATGTCTGTTTAATGAAAACATCTTTTAAAAAGCAGTTTTACATACATTCTAAATCATAAACATCTTAAAGGCGTCTTCTAAATGTCTATATGACATCTGATAGAAAACATCTCAGAGATGTATTGCAGATGAGCAAACGCAATAAAAAAATCCATCATGCAGATGCAAATGCAGACATCAATTGACGTGTCCGTGATGTATGTGTGCTATCAGGGAACCATTATTTGTATGCATGCATGTATGTATTTTCTGTTTTGTTATTTTGTGAAAAAAAAAAAAACACATGGCACCAGATGTGAGCCTCCATGCTCATCTTATTATACCGATTTGTGTTGAGGGCAGTGGGGGCCCACATCAGTAATTTTTCAGGGGGCCCAGAATTCTACGACCCTGTTTGGGGTCAGTGATGCTACACTATTATGGCAAGTAAAATGCAGAACTAAATATGCTCAGTTCACACCTTATTAATAACAACAGACAACAGATGACAGAGTTGTGCATGAATGTCAGCTGCAGGAAACAGGCTTGATCAGGCTACTATAAGATGAACCAGTCAGGTCTTAAAGAAGTGTTTTAGCTGATCAGCCAATTTCAGCACAGACAGAGCTTTTCTTGTGTTAACTAATGTTAACAAATGGAACCTTATTGTAAAGTGTTACCAATACATTGATAATTCATGTTAACTAATTTAGCTTACGCTACACCTACGTCCTACGTCATCCGCTGGAACGCCGCTCTCTCATGAAAGAGCGTAATTTTCATTTTTGGGTGAACTACCCCTTCTTTTTGACATAGAGAAACACTCCTCAGAGATTTTGGTCCATATTGACATGATAGCATCACGCAGTTGTGGCAGATCTGTCTGCACATCCCAAAGGTGCTTTACTGGATTGAGATCTGGTGCTTATGGAGGCCATTTGAGTTTAGTGAACTCATTGTCATGTTCAAGAAACCAGTTTGAGATGATTTGAGCGTTGTGACATGCCATATTATCCTGCTGAATGTAGCCGTCACAAGATGGGTATGCTGTGGTCATAAAGGGATGGACATGGTCAGCTACAATAGACTGAGGTGTTTAAACGATGCTCAGTTGGTACTAAGGGGCCAGGAACATATCCTCTACACCTCTACTCCATCAGCAGCAGCCTGATACAAGACAGGATGGATCCTTGCTTTCATGTTGTTTACACCCAATTCTGACCCTATCATCCTAATGTTGCAGCTGAAATCGAGACTCATCAGACCAGGCAGCCTTTTTCTAATCTTCTGTTGTCCAATTTTAGTGAGCTGTGTTAATGCAGCAGCCTCAGTTTCCTGTGCTTAGCTGTGGTCTTAGTTTCCTGTGGCATTCGCTGTGGTCTTCCACTCCTGCTTCTGTTGTGTGTTCAGAGATGCTCTTCTGCATATCTTGGTTGTAGCAAGTGGTTATTTAAGTTACTGTTGCCTTTTCTATCAGCTTGAACCAGTCTGGCTGTTCTCCTCTGGCTTCAACAAGCCATTTTCACCCACAGAACTGCCACTTTTGAACTTCAGCAGATCATTTTGACCATGTCTAAATGTCTAAATGCATTGAGTTGTGCTGGCAGTTGAACAGGATGGGGTCAGTAGTGATCACATGACTAAAACTATTGGAGGAGTTTTAATTGAAATCTGAAGTTCCTGAGGTCTGCGGCTCAAACAAATTGATTTTATTCAGGCTGACCCAGCCAATGGGGTCACGTTTGAACCCATCTGACATTTCTTCAATTCAACTCACTTTCCGAGCCCCAATACTTCACCCTTCTGAGAGGCAATAGAGGGGTGTGTGTGTGTGTGTGTGTGTGTGTGTGTGTGTGTGTGTGCGCGACACACACACACACACACTTAGCTGGGTAGTAACTGATTACATGTAATCTGGATTACATTGTTGTTTTCATGTTTTTTAATGTTTATTCATGTAATGCAGGGATTCCCAAAAGTTTTCTCAGCCAGACCCCTTTGACATTAAATATTTAGTTGAAATATCCCAGAGGAAGTTAATATTTCAATAATTTAACAAGACATTTGCATGTTCACGTTCGTTGAAATGGGTAATGGTTACATTGACATGCAAGTAAACAAATCTAATATTTCTATTTGTAGTGTTCAAGTGTTTTATTGGGATTGTTTTTGTTTTAAAGTAATTTATTGTTATTTTACATTTTTATGACTTATTAAGTATTAGCTTTTTATCAACTCACAAACCCACTGCAGTTCTTACATTAAGCCCAGTTTGGGAAACCCTGGTTCAATGTAATTACACTCAAAATGACTTTACAAATGACTTGCTTCTTGCGTCAGACCAAGGCTGTATCTC
>NW_015557114.1:249728-250300 GCF_001515605.1 Sinocyclocheilus anshuiensis | reverse complement strand
GTAATCATAGGGGAACCACTTTTAGTGCTATTTAGCACCTATTTTTTACAGGTGCTATATAGCATCTTTGTCAAATGGTGCCATGTAGAACCATAAGAGGTGCCATATAGCACTTTTTCTCAACAATGGTGCACCAATCATAACTCATCCATGGCTCCCAGCATGCATTGCGACATGAATAAATTATGCAGCTGCATTATCTTAGTATTTTCTTTTAATCTTACCATTTTCTTTTATTTTTGTTGTGACTTTTTACTGCCCTGTTTTGTAATGGCCTGTTCAAAAATCATATAAAAATGATCAGAATATTTTGTCACCATTGCTGAGATTCACATGCTGATTCTTCATGTCTATGAGTGCCAGAACTGAAACCTCTTTATAACCCATAATTCTAAAAGTGGTTTATACAATTTCCTCACATTGTCACATAGTATCGTAGAACTGCAATAATATAAAACTCACCAACCCTGAAACAACATACAGAACTACCACATTTTGCTATAAGTTTGATTGCATCATGTAATAATTGCTGTTAATAGTGTTCATCGTCTGTTTGATTACGTCTTTAATTG
>NW_015557114.1:236105-249608 GCF_001515605.1 Sinocyclocheilus anshuiensis | reverse complement strand
AATTTGCTGTAAAGTTGCTTTGCAACGATTTGTATTGTGAAAAGCGCTATATAAAGTTGAATTGAATTGAATAAAAGAACTACAGATTTTGAGAAAATGCAACCAGACACTCAGATGCACGAAATGATTTTACCATAAGTTCCTTGCCATCACATATGTGCTAAGAGAAACTTATTTTAACTTCAAATTAAAGTCAAGGGTCAAGAGCCAACTAAAGCAAACACTATTCACCAAAACGGTAAGTTAAAAAAAAAAAAAAAAAACATCTAAACCTTAATTCTCAATAATTCTGTTTTAGATACTCCGGAAATAAAGTCTAACTGGTTAGTAATGCATGAAGCTGGTGATGCTGTTTGTGGAGTTATATATAAATATATATATATATATATATATATATATAGTGAAGAATGTGCGATATATTATCTCTTAAAATTATCTCACAGTTAAAGTAAAAAAAAAAAATTTTAATTTTAAAAATCAAAATGGAATGAGTATTTTTATGGAATAAGTACTTGTCCGGTGGAATGTCCATGATTTTTACAAAATGTCATGTTCTTGAACTTCTAAATGTGAGTCATAATTTTTCGTTCGTGTTAAGGGCTTTTCTTTGGTAAGCTTTTTTTCTCCCTTGCGGAGAAGCAGCGCAATGGCAGAACTTGGGGTTGAAGGTAACACGTTTCTCGTATCACTCACCATCTCTGTTATACATGCAGAAATGCATGTCCTCCCTCAAAATTCACAAACACGGTGTCAACCGCTGCCTTCAGTGACACTCACGCTTCTGTTGTCATGGCCCACAAAGTCTCCTGGGACTGGAGAAAATTAAGCTGGGGAAGTAAGGCTGGTACGGATGAGTCGGATTCTTCCTTTTTTAATTGTGGTTGAGATCTGTGAAACCCATAGATCATTCAGTGACCTCAACATCACAATCCATGTGTCAAGAAGCCCACTGACTTGACAATAAGTCTTTAATGAGAAATGATGAAATGGTGGTGACAAATCACTAGACGATTATTCTGAACAACGCAACTCTGGGAAAAGTCAAGTTATATACTCTATACAGATATTGATATAAAATATCAAATAGTTTATGTAACCATAAGCAGTTATAAGTCTCGTTACTAGGGCACACAAGGTGAATTCCACTAAATACAAAACTTAAACTTTTTTTAAGCAGCTGATCGTGTTAAGAGACAAGACAAGCAGTGAAATGTAGACTCATCACATTGATCAGCTGAAATGAGTCACTCCTATTTCTCAGATTCATGTGAAGCTCATAAATGTGCAACTTTGCAAAATAACAAAAATGTGCAGACACCTGGCTATTTTTTATTTTTTATATGAAATGAATGTACTATATTTTATTTTGATAATGTTTTTTTATTTAATATTTTGTATTTTTAGCAGAATTTATGGTGCTACATTTTATGGAATAGTTAATAATCCATTTATTACCTTTTTAACACTTTTTGAGCATAGACCTGAAAATGAAATTTCCAACTTAAACTGTCATAACACTTGAACGCTTTGGAGCACAGACTTAAGTTTGGTCTCTTTTTAAAGAATACACTTGGCAGATTATTGCTGATGTGAAAAAAAGTTATAGCTAGACGTTTAAAATTAGTAATATGAAAAATGCACAAAAATATTATTTTGACATTTTATAAGAAATATATAATTTATCAAGTATGTTGTACACTAAATTGTAATTGCACATTGCAATTGCCAAAACCTTTACCAAGTTTTGTACCATTCTGATAAAGTAAAAAATGACCAAATCAAACCAGAGAATTAAAAAATATATTACATATGACACAGTCATAATCTATTCTCTAAGCGACATTCAAATTGCCATATTGTAAATTAAAACCTCTAACAGATTGCTTCTAGCATAGGATTTTTGGTCAAATATACCATTTTGATCTACAAAACTTCAAATTAAACCAGCTGTCTATGTGACAAACAACACTTAAGGCATAATGTAAACGTAACCAGCCGAAATGCAGAGGGGTCAATAGGAGGGACAACCATTTAACACTGCTGACTGTGTAGTCAATGCCTGGTCCCGAAAGACTTTATTTTAAGCTAATTTGACTATACATAATCCTCATTATTAAATAGCTACTTAATAAATTATACATAAATGTAACTTAAATATTGATCCACTTACACTGGAAGTCTGTTTGTCATCTTAGGGTATGATTACATGGCAATGAAGTGCTAAAAACAGAAAAGCTTTTCCTTTGCGCTTTTTGTATACAGACGTCAATGTTGTCAAAATGACCCCTGTTAACTGAAAACAACTAAAATGCTGTATTATCCATGCCAGGCCAGTAGTTGCCAATATCACGTTATAAAAAAATACTACACAGAAACGTTATACACATACGCCACCTTAAGGGGCGTTTACACCGAAACGTTTTTAACATTTTCGCCATTTACATGGCAATGGCGTTTTGGTGGCTTGAAAACGCAAACTTTTGGAAACGTGTTTCAAAGTGCAAGATTTAAAAAACAATATTGTTATTTTCTGTGTAAACTACAAAACGGCGCATTTGTGAAAAGGTGCATGCATGCATGCTTTAGCCATCTTGAGTGTTTGTTTTCACTGCTCTGTAGAAAAATGCATTTGTGCACATACATTTAAAAAAGCTCAATAAACCGTGACATGAATGAGAAGCTTTGAGTCAACAGTACTTGATTATGTTGATCTTTTAATAGAATGTAATCAAAATCCATCCTGAACGTTGAAGAAACACATTAAACAGTGAATTCAATTTTGTATTTAATTTATTACTATTATTCATTAATGATGAGTGTATTGTACATCTGTCTTCGGTAAGAGTGTTGAATAGAAAACATTTCAGATGTCAATGATGACGCTGTGATGAGTCATGAATTTGCACTTCAGTGTAAGTTGCTATTATTTACAGCTTGTGAAGGTGGGGCCTATATTAATTGTTATGTCGTCATCAATGGATTTCCCTCAGCGAGGCTACAGAAACTCACTGGCCCACCTCTTCCGGATTAGCTTTGAAATGAAATGTGAATTTACCCAGCTGAGTTAGTTCCTCATATGAGACATAGCTAATATATAAATATCTCTACTATGACCTTTTAAATGCTAATGTAAACCGTGTCAGTACCACAAAAAAATTAATACAGAAACCTCTGACACCCACATGAATTCTCTGTTTAATGAGATAACATTTTTCTGTGAAATTCTTGGCCACTTTTATGTTAACCAGTGCTGTTTTAAACACTGTTGAAATTAATGCTGGTTTTCATATTGATATTCCTATGACCTCTATTAAAGGAATAGTTGACCCACAAATGAAAATTTTATAAAAATGTATTCATTCTTAGGTCATCCAAGATGTAGATGAGTTTGTTTCTTCATCAGATTTGGAGAAATGTAGCATTGCATCAGTGTCTCAGCAGTGGATGCTCTGCAGTGAATGGGTGCCGTCAGAATGAGAGTCCAAACAGCTGATAAAAACATCACAATAATCCACACCACTCCAGTCCATCAGTTAATGTCTTGTGAAGAGAAAAGCTGTGTGTTTGTAAGAAACAAATCCATCATTAAGATGGTTTTAACTTCAGACCGTCGCTTCCAACTGAAATATGAGTCCTCTGTCCATAATATTGATTTCTCCAGTGGAAAAAGTTGTGTGGTCTGAATCAGGAGACAAATAAGCACAGATCAAAACAGTCCAAAACAGCTCCAAATGAATATGTTGGTGGATTTTGATGTAAAAGGACAACAGGGACTTCAAACCACATCATGCTGGTTTTGTCTGGCCAGTGGAGAGAGTTTTTTGGTTCCTTGTCACTGTCACCTTTGGCTTACTTAGTTGGGGACGCTTAATTTCTGGCAATATTGTCGGCTTGATTGCACAGACACTATTGGAAGAGAGCTGAACTGGATGATGACATCACTGAATCAATGATGAACTGACTTTAACTGAAAAAAATGGACTTCTTATCCTTTTGCATTATTGACAAACTATTTTCCTGTTTAACAATATAAAGCTGCTTTGACACAATCTGTATTGTATAAAGCGCTATATAAATAAAGGGGACTTGACTTGACTTATGGATTATGAACTTGTATTTTGGCCAGAAATTTAAACCAGCAATGGTTTAAAGTTAAATTGTCTTAAAGATGGATTTGTTTCTTTGGCTTCACAAGACATTAACTGCTGGACTGGAGTGGTGTGGATTATTGTGATGTTTTTAATCAGCTGTTTGGACTCTCATTCTGACGGCACCCATTCACTGCTGAGCAAGTGATGCAATGCTACATTTCTCCAAATCTGATGAAGAAACAAACTTCAGCAACTTTTCAGGTGAACTATTGCTTTAACTATCACGTCCACTTGTCTTTCTAAGAGACTTTTGCACAGTCCAGCTTCATGTTTTCCTTGTATATGACTGTTCCTTTGCTTTCAAGAATACTGCCTGCATTATATAAATTAAAAATGTATATATTTTAAATTCCTTTAGCATTTCAGCATTATATGCACAGTATTATTATATAACAACAAAAACTAAACTTTTAATATAATAAAATTAACATGTTCACAGTTAGTGTGTAACTATCCCCACCTAGTGTGTAATGTTTTTCCTCTGTGGGCAGTGTAGCTTTCTTAATGAAACCCTAGTATTTTCCACTTTAACCGATTTACATCATGGTGTAGCGTATGTGGTATTAGTTTCCTGCTTTATGGTGTGTATATAAGGTTGGAGTGCAGAATAAGATCATTATCTCTAGAAAGCATCCCTGCGAACAAGAACATGAAACTGCTAGGTCTTCTCATGGCACTGCTTGCTCTTAGCTATGCAAACTCGGACAAACTCGTCGCTAAAACCTTATGTGAACTTCTGAACAGGCTTAAAAGCCTTGAGAAGCATGACTTCAAGGTAAGCAAATTATTTTTGCATTAACGCGTAAGAGAAATGATTTAGTTCTTAAAAATAGTTCAATGCCAATTCTAATAAGAGAAGTATTTGTTTGGCTTAACATACGTTCTGTATAAGTATGGACTAATATGTTGCACACATCAACTGACTTGTGTTTCAATTTCTAGGCTCTCAATAAATCAGTACAAATCCAAACACCACGAGAAGTAAAGAATGCAGTGAGTATTTTGTGTAATTTTCTCTGCATTACAGAACATTGAAACAATTGCTTTAAATATAATAATAAATTGCATGAATGGATTCTTATGGGGACTGTTTTGTACCCACAGTGTGAGTGTGAGTCCTTATTTGCAGAACACCTGAAGCGATTTCTAAGGTCAGTTAAAAGTGAAGTACCCAAAAGCCTGTATGGCAACATTCTCGACAACGTGTGTAAACTGCAGGAAACTGTAGTCAAGGTAAGACTTTTGTTTTGAATTGCACCATCCATTGTTTAACCCCATAGACACCTCATCACGAGTTGTTAAACATTCTCATATCATTTTAACATCTCTGTTCAACTAAAGAAAGAATTCGATGTCTTATGCAGCATATAAAGATGAACTAGTTTATCATTTTAAGTAATGGAATGCATGTATTTTGTCCTTTGATTTTTCCAGAATGAGTCAAATGTCAACTGTAACTTCACAACGCATAACCTCACAAAATTGACATCAGACGATATCAAGCCTTTGATTCAGGATAACATTGCGTTCATCCAAAACTGGAATGCGAACTGCAAACTGAAGAATGCAAATCACAAAAGTAACTAAACGGACGTTCTGCTATGGAGATGTGGATTACATATTTATTCATTCGAAATGTCTATTTTTTTAACTTAATATTTATTTATTTATTTATTTATTTTGACCAGTGTGTGTTGGTTGTTCTCTATCCTCAAACTTGTTTGTAAAATGAAATGTATCTAATTCAAAAAAGTTAATGTTATTATCTTCATCACAGGAAGAAAAATGATCAACACTATGCTTTATTATGTAAAGTTTTTTCTTGTATTGTAACAATACGAGCATCATGTCACAGCCACAGATTTGATGAATTGAATTCTGAATAAATGGAATACTTTTAAGATCAACCTTTTCTGTTGCCTCATTCATGTTTTGTCTTGATTCTTACGTTGTAATGTACACACTGTAAGCAAAAAAAAATCTGAAAAGGTGATTTTCTGACAGGACACGTTCTGTTAATTTTATGGACATTTCCTTTAAACCTACAGCACAATGCATAAGTCAAAATACAGGGAAAACACCTGCGAAAAATCAACACGGAAATTCCTTCACATTAACACAGTACATTGGACCCTATTTTTACAGACTTTTTATATCTGATAAATGCATTTCAGTCTCTTCAGTGCATGACAATTATATATGCTAAACTGATGCAAAAGTTCACATTAAGTTGCATATATACTCAGCACATCTGTATTGCTGCAGTAGTGATGTAGTTCATTAAACTTCACTCACTTGTAACTGACAAGGCTGTGTATTTGTTTATCTTCCCTTGGCTTTACTGATGGGATGTGCTGCATCTTGAAGGAGGCCGTGTATACAGTATTAAGTCTGATGGATGGAAACAGACAGTCCCGCAGCTGCTGGCAGCGTCCTGATGAGATGGAGCATCCCTAACAACACAGCAAGACTGTTATCCCAGAAATTGGACTTCCTCTATATGAAGACTTCGAGATCAATCAATTCATGGGTCTTCTTGTGAATAAGGTGCACTTTTATGTCCCGTTAGTTATTTTTATTAAAAAGTAGAGGCACATATCCTTTCCTATCTTAAAGGTGAGAACTATTAGAACTCCTGTCTGAACATAAAATGAATGTAGCGTATAAAGTAGCTATTTTTAAACATCAAATGTCTGAATCCCCATTAAAATATAGATTTTTGTCCCTAATCTTGACCTTCTTGACAGGCCCGAATTAGGAACAGGGCCCTGGCGCTGGTTTAACTGATCAGTGTGTGCACTTGGATGGGTTAAATTCTGAGTATGGGACACCGTACTTGGCCACACGTCACTTTAAATCTGTTTTAACCACATTACAGCATGATGCTTGGGTGTTCACATTGTGACAAGAATTTACGTAATTTGTACCCTTTCTGATGACAAATAAAAGAAAAAAATAGAAATATATAAACAAACAAGCAAATAAAGAAATAATGGTTAACTTTGAAATAAATGAAAAGATTACTTAATTTTTTTACTTTGTAAATACTTTGCCTTTTTGAGGTTGATGATTAACATTTTCTGCAGGCTATGCATCTCCTTATACTGACCTTACATTTAAATTAATTAATTTCGCAGACACTTTTATCCAAAGCGACTTACAGTTGAGGAATACAACAAGCGATTTATCATAAGATGGCAATAAACACGAGAAGTTAAACAACGTTTCAGTCATCGTTCTAAATAGTAAAAGCAAGGACATGAAGGGATAAAGGATAATAAAAGAATAGAAAAAGTGAAGGCATAGATTTTTTTACATTTTTTTTTATGAGCAGGCAGTTAGATGCTCTTCAAATTTGCTATAAAATAAACAAAATGAATTTCAGACCGTATTTTGAACCCTAACTGTGGAAAGTGCCTTCCCAGTTTTATCGAAACTTAAAGGGGGGGTACAATGCTGTTTCATGCATTCAGAGTTGTTTACACTGTTAAAGAGTTGGATTCTCATGCTAAGCATGGACAAAGTTTCAAAAAACAATTTGGATGTATGACGGAGTATTTTTGTGCCAAATATCTTACTTCCGGGTTCGTACAAGTTGGCTCTTCATGACGTAAACAAGGGTGGCATTTCTCCCGGAAGAGCGTGCCCGCGCACGCATCGACCAGAGTGAGAGCGAGATCGCACCCATCAACGCGTTTCATCCGGCGGCAGCGCTGCATGGGACTCGCTCGGGAAGAATGTCTCCAATCCAAAGAAGTGTGTTTTTGGTTTTAAGGGAAAGATAACTTTGTTCAGCTTCCTAAAGAACCCAGCGTTATGTAAACAGTGGATACAGTTTGTTTTTCTGGGGCAGCAACGGAGTTTCGCAAGTGTGTTTGTTGACGAATGTTTTATAAACAAGGGCTCATCGTTTGATACTGAAAGATGGAGCGGTCCCAGTGATAAAAGATCCCGGTCATGATTCAGAACATGATTACAGACGGTAATGCCGAGTTCACGCTGCACGATTTTCAAACTCGTCAGATCGCCGTTGTTTTCACACTGCGTGACTATCTGGGGTAGCATTCAGTTGCTTCCTGGTACAATTCACATTCCAGGGCCTAAATATCACGTTATTGGGGTCGCTTCAACCTGCTGACATAAAAAACAACTGGCGGCAATCGCGGATTTGGCAACACTGGTCCGCAAACTACGTTTCATATAACTCCTTCCCGAACTTCCCGCTGCCCTGTATAGTGCTCTCTCTCATTGGCTGTAGGTCATCCGATGTGTTTTTCAGTCAGAACTCATTGCACGCGACGTGTCGGCGATTCCCTCAGATCGCGTCTTTGATAATTCACACTGAGTGATTGTCACTCGCGTGAACGAGCACCGATTTTGCTCTGATTTCGGGCATTTGCCATCGATTTCGCAAAACCTGTCGGCGAGTGAAAAATCGGGCTAAAATCGTGCAGCGTGAACTCGGCATAAGTGAAACTGCATCAAACGTCTGTTTTGTTGGCATTTGGCGCCCAAGTGCTCGTCACTCTTTAGCTCCGCCCACGGCGCGCCTCCAGGAGCTCGGCTTTTTCCGGAGAGAATCGTAAAGCTGTATCTTTCTTTTATAATTATGATAAAACTAAAGACTTTTTGGAGATATGAAGGATGCAGTACTACTCTATAGGTACTCAAGATTAACATGAGATTGGGTGAAACTGTGTGTGTTATGCCCCCTTTAACAACATTATGTAGATTTAAACATACCAGCACCTTATTTGGACTCTGTCCACTACCACAAAGAGAGCAATCAGCTGCACTGCAATGACTTTATTTATAAACCCCATCTGGTTAGAACTGGACTAGTCAGAGACACCGACAAGATGCGATGCAGTCACACAATACACTCACATTTTGTGGGTGTTATTGCATCACTGAAATGCATTCTACGGAAATCCATCCATAGCCAGTTACTTCCCTGTATTGTTTTTTGTTGTGGTTGATTTCAGGTTGTCATCTCAGAAAATATATTTTTGAAACAGACAAAAAGTTCCATATAAAAGTGCCAAAACATTTGATAAGATGCTATCTTGACAGTCATGTGAGTATTGTGAGGAGGAGTGTGGGGAAGAGATGGGTTTTGCTGGTTTCCTGCACCAAAAAAAAAAAAAAAGTGTTCTATACCAATACTTTCTGATTTGTTGCTTCAGACAAACTAAGTCAGACAGTGATGACTGAAAGAATTCATACAAGTCAGACGACGATTTTGAAACTGCAAGAGCAAGAGCAGGAGGTTGTGCCTCGACGACTCCAGACGGATTGTCTGCTTTGAAGCTGTGATTTATGGGCTGCTGGTGGCCAAATCTAAACTCACAGATAACCGTGCCTTTGATGATTTTTCAAGTGTCCACCTTCATCAATCCAACCTGAGAAACTAGTAGCCATGTCTGCATTGATCTGGATCTGATCCTGAAACAGACTGACCTTAATCAGGAAAGAGCCACAGAGGGAAATGATATGCGTCAGCACACCTTATATGGTCAGCTTATACACTGAGGCTTTACTAATCACATTGGTTAACGATTTACATTTAATATTTCTATTAGTAAACCTAATTAGTAATATTTCCTCTAAAACATGTTTTTGTTGTTGTTTTCTTTTTGTGTCTAATAATCAGTATTCAGAAAGCAGAAACTTTGGTTCTTAGGAAATAGATCCTTTCCAGGGTTAAGCATTTAATGATGGTGCACATCATGAGACTACCAATGGATATGATATGCACAAAGATCAATATTTAAAATAGTGCATGCATGCTTATAAAAAATTTTGATCAAATTTCAAGACCCACTTTCAGATTTACAGAGAAAATAAAGACAGAAGATTAAAAAAATATACTTTACATAGGACTTTTGATCCTGCTTTTCATACCCTACATCCTGAAACAGACTGACCTTAATCAGGAAAGAGCCACAGAGGGAAATGATATGCGTCAGCACACCTTATATGGTCAGCTTATACACTGAGGCTTTACTAATCACATTGGTTAACGATTTACATTTAATATTTCTATTAGTAAACCTAATTAGTAATATTTCCTCTAAAACATGTTTTTGTTGTTGTTTTCTTTTTGTGTCTAATAATCAGTATTCAGAAAGCAGAAACTTTGGTTCTTAGGAAATAGATCCTTTCCAGGGTTAAGCATTTAATGATGGTGCACATCATGAGACTACCAATGGATATGATATGCACAAAGATCAATATTTAAAATAGTGCATGCATGCTTATAAAAAATTTTGATCAAATTTCAAGACCCACTTTCAGATTTACAGAGAAAATAAAGACAGAAGATTTAAAAAAAAATACTTTACATAGGACTTTTGATCCTGCTTTTCATACCCTACGCATGCCAGTGTGTTTATACTCAACTTTTAAAAAAATATTGATCTTTTTTTTTTTCAGAAGACGTATGTTTATCCTTATAGAAAAAGTGCATCTTGCTATTTCTTTTTTCCAACAATTTTATGTGGAAATCTGAAGACCTGTATGCAGGACATTTGATCTCAGTGAACAGCATTTCACACCACAGCGTCCAAATTGCATTACATATTTAAACAATAATACAATACAATCATAAATACTTTAAGAACAATAACAGTGTGTAAGCTCCTCTGTGAAATAATCCATAATAATTACATGCTGGTCATCAGTATGACTCACTTCTTAATCATAAAAAGGCACTATACTGTAACAAATGACTAATTATGTGATTAAACCTGCCATAGTAATCAGCATTTTATCTGATAAGCTCATTAGTTCAACATATTACATGCATCATATGAAATATGCTGTGCTGCATGGCTTTTAATATTACGAAAATAATTTTGCAAACAGAATTATTACATTTTGTAACTTAATATGCAGAAATTAGCATTTTAATAACGAAACTGTGTTTCTGAAAAGGACTCCTAACAAGTGACACTGGATATCCAAAACTAAAGCGCAATAGACATGCAAAAGCATGAAGAAACTCATTTTGTTAGTAGGCTATAGGACTCCCCATTAGGTGGCCTCGTTGACTTGATTTAGGTTGTAACATCTGACAATCCAAATATGTGTTTTACGACGCATTTCCTTATTTCAGGTATCAACATCAGCAGTGAAAATAAATCTGCAGCTCTCAAGCGAATTAATGGGCTAGAAATGCATTCATACAGTAGCCTACTGAAGAGAAAAACGTGTAAGAGCGATAATGAAACGCAGTCATGTAATTCATAGCCTGAGCATAAAATAAAAGGAACGCATCGTGAATTGTTCAAGTTCAATCGTAATAGAATCGTATCATTAGAGCGCATTAGAGCATCAGAGCTCTTCTGTGACTCCCAGTGTTTTTTTTTTTTTTTTAATTCAGCACTGTTTTTTTTTTTTTTTTTTTTTAATTCAGCACCGACTCTAAAACCGGACGACCTACTGTTAAAGTAAATTCTCAAGCCCCTCGGGCTCGGACACGGCACATCTCGGTGTGAAGTGCGTTTGTCGGGTCTCACCGATCGCGCAATCGACGCGCATTGCTCAGGCGCTCGTGAAGAACACCTTCATTTCGACAGGATGAAGGTGCGCTGGAGTCAAGCATCGAGGACGGACACGAAGCAAGTTTTCTTTCCTGTCTATTCAAATCAATCGTTTTAAAGACAGGACGGTTCAAAGAGCAAACAGTGCAACATTTATTCGGATACATGCAAAACGAAGCGCTTCAGTATCATATAACAGGTCAGTTTAACGTTATTTGCTTGCTATTATAGAGAAAATAGTAGGTGACGTGTGTATTTATTCTCTTAATATTAGTTGTGTCCCTTTGTTGACACACAGAAATGCAGGAACAGGTTATTGCTCACTGGAATCTGAAACGTGTCTTTTATGGTATAAGGACTCCTGCATGATCACCACTCCAGGGATCTCCAGATGGGTGTCAAAACTGTGTGCAGAGTAATCAATTGAACTTTGTTTTGATGGATGGAGGATCACTGATGCTACTACAAGATGATTATGTTTCTCTGATTGGCATGCCAGTATAACTGAAATGGACTTTATTGACACTGGAATGCAGGACAGTGTTTTGTGCAATGGAATATGAACTGGGAATACGCAGTCAACGTTACCTGAGGCGTGACGGACTCTAAGATGAAGTGTTTGAACACTTTCATGATGCAGTGAGATATTAGATGCACAGGATAATGGCAGTGATGGATTTGAACTTGACGACGGTCATTGACAGCGGCTTCATGGAAAGCGACCGCTCCACGCGGGTTCTGACCGGTTGCTTTCTGTCCGTTCTAATCCTCTCCACTTTACTCGGGAACACACTGGTTTGTGCAGCTGTCACAAAGTTTCGCCACCTGCGCTCTAAAGTCACAAACTTTTTTGTCATCTCGCTGGCGGTGTCAGACCTGCTGGTGGCCATTCTGGTCATGCCCTGGAAGGCTGTGACAGAGGTTGCAGGCTTCTGGCCCTTTGGTGCGTTTTGTGACATTTGGGTGGCTTTCGATATCATGTGCTCCACGGCGTCCATCCTGAACCTGTGCGTTATTAGCGTGGACCGATACTGGGCCATTTCCAGCCCGTTCCGCTATGAAAGGAAGATGACTCCCAGGGTGGCCTTTGTGATGATCAGCGGGGCTTGGACCCTGTCCGTGCTCATCTCCTTCATCCCGGTGCAGCTCAAATGGCACAAGTCTCAGTCGATGAGCTTCCCGGAGGTCAACGCGTCTCACAGGGCTCTGCTGACAGACAACTGCGACTCCAGTCTCAACCGAACATACGCCATTTCGTCCTCGCTCATCAGCTTCTACATTCCCGTCGCCATCATGATTGTAACATACACTCAGATTTACCGAATTGCCCAGAAGCAGATCCGACTCATCTCGGCTCTGGAAAGGGCCGCGGAGAACGCCAAGATCCGCCATGACAGCATGGGCAGCAGCTCCAACGTGGACACGGAGAGCTCCTTCAAACTGTCCTTCAAAAGGGAGACGAAAGTCTTAAAAACGCTGTCTGTTATAATGGGGGTTTTCGTGTGCTGCTGGTTGCCCTTCTTCATCCTGAACTGCATGGTGCCGTTTTGTAAGCGTACGTCGGCCGGTCTCCCCTGCATCAGTCCAACAACGTTTGATGTTTTTGTCTGGTTTGGATGGGCCAATTCGTCTCTCAACCCCATCATATATGCCTTCAATGCCGACTTTCGCCGAGCTTTTGCCATCCTTTTGGGATGCCAGAGACTCTGTCCAGGAAGCCATAGCATGGAAACACTTAGCCTGAACAAGAACTGAAAAGCAATGTGGAGTTATTGCTTCCCAAGGAAGGCGGGGGGGGGGGGGGGTGG
>NW_015557114.1:233382-235704 GCF_001515605.1 Sinocyclocheilus anshuiensis | reverse complement strand
GGGGGGGGGGGGGGTTTGGGATTAAGACTCTGGGAAGAGAGCCCTCCTGCTGTGCTGGAGAGCAGGGGACGTCCCATAAGCGAGGCTAATCTCTATAAAAAGCTATACTTCCCCAAAGAATGACACAAGGGTGGTATATGCGTTCCCAGTGTCTTTTTCAGACAATGAACAGATTACTGAATCCACAAGTGACTTGCAGAAGTCAGAGGAGCAATGTTTTAACAAAAGAAATGTAGATGTTTCTTTGAACGTTTTGTGGAGGTCTTGTTTATTTTAAAGAAGCTGTACAGTAATAATGTTAAAGCGCTGGGCAAAACTGCAATTTAATGGAACAAATGTTGTGTATTTACTGCAAATGAGTGAAGAATATGTTCGTCATTCCATAAATATCTGAAATATCACTGACTATTTCAGTCATTTGCAATAAAATCCAGTGTAATCTGAATCTAATACATCGCTGCTTGATAAATATCTATCTCATCCTCTCCACTCTCATTACATTTCCTTTACGTCTTGCCTTATTCATGAGACTTAACATTTTTTTTTTCCAAAACAAGAGGGCAGATGGTCAGTCATGAGATGGCCATCCCATTATTGCCGTAATGAACATGTATATTGTTCTGTGGTACTTGTTCTCTTCAAAGCCTCTGATTCATTATTAAACTGTGAAAGCTAAACACCACGACTAGCAGAACAGATGGCCGTAAAATAAAAATGCAGATGTGGCAGAGCGCTCATTTACGGTCATCAAGTAATAGATACGTTATTGTTGAGATTGTAATTATGTTCTGAAAGCGTATGGGATCATCGGTCCCGGTACAAAATAACACTGGATGTGATGCAATGTGTCATGTGATAACGTGGAAAATGAAACATTTAGAACCTCAGAACATCTGCAGCGAACTGAATGTAATTAATTGTGATGAGTTATGTGGTCAATTTTATGGTATTTTTGTGGCAGAGATATTTTCATGCTTTCACAACACATCATTTGGTGCTGTTACTCGTATTTCAGAGTACTGCATTTAGTGTGGTGTTTAGAGAAAGACACCGATTCCGTGATCTAGCATTACAATGTTGAAGTAGAATTAAATGATATTTAACTTATTTGACAACTGATGAGAAAGTGCATATGTAACGCAAACATTAGGATCCATGGTGTTGAAGTTCTTTTCATTGGCTTTTGGTAAATTAAAACGTGTTTGTTCTTTCTTTTTGAACACTGTGTTTGTTAACCTATGCAAAACTTGGTCTAGAAAATACATCTCTGGATTAATAATTCCTCAGCACTCAAGCTCTTATTCTTCACTTGATGAAACTTGAATAGGAAGCAATAACAGACAGCAGGAACTGTGGCTCTCAACCTCTTAAACTTTCATTTGTTACCGTCAAGCTGTCTTGACACTGTGCAAAGCTGGCATAAATAGAGATAATAGGCTCAGAGCAACTGGAGAGTCAAATTGTTTTTGTTTGCCAGCCTCCGTGAATGTGTAAGAGTCAAGCTCTCACAGCAGGGCCCTCCAAACAGACATTCCCACTCAGCCTCAAATACAACACTGTCATATCAGACACAATAGGAAGCATATTGGATGAGTTATTAAACAGTAGACGCTGTGCTTAAGATCCAGAAACAGCCGTGCATGAGTCATCACTGTCATTTGTTTCAGTTGTGTTTGGTCTGTGTCAGCCGACAGGAAACAGTGGGGCCACAGTGGGGCCACTGTGTAATTAGTGTAATGAAGAGCATTAGCATTGTATAGCGTACGTGTGCATACTTAATGAACGGATACCATAGGTGTGAACATATATTCAATTTACCAGCCACACACTGGTGTAAAACTGTCTTTATTTAATCTTAAACTTTTGGTGGTGCCCTGAAACCTTAAGGCACTATTTCTTCTTTAATCTAACCATTACGTTAATGTTTAACCTAGGTTGATTATGGAATTTTAATATGAATTAATTTATGAATAATAATTGTGACTTGAATAAACTCAACTAATTTAGATGTTAACACATGAAACACATTAATCCATTTATGTTGATTCAGAGATTCAATGACAATAGTAATAATAATATTAATAATTATTAAAGTACTTAAAAGCAGTTCATTGAGACACATGAATCACATTTTTACACTGGAAAAAAAATGCTTCAGGTGGTAACATCTAAATTAGTTAAAGTCAAAATATTATTAAAGGGGTCATAGGATGCTACATGCACTTTTACAAGTTGTTTGAACTGAAATGTGTGTTGGCAGTGTGTGTACACAACCACCCTATAATGATAAAAATCCACCCAGTGTTTTTTTTTTAATCTGGT
>NW_015557114.1:232064-233277 GCF_001515605.1 Sinocyclocheilus anshuiensis | reverse complement strand
GCTCGGAAGAGAGGGGCGGGGCCAGCAGAGCTCATTAACATTTAAAGGAAAATGCTACAAAAATGGCTTGATCTGAAAAGAGCTGTTTTTGACAAGGTAAAAAGGTGTTTTTTACACTACCATTGAGAAATTTTAACCAAACTATGTTACAGACTTTTCATTAAGACCCTAAAGAATCATATCAACTTGTGGAAAATGGGCATCCTATGACCCCTTTAAAATAAATGAATATTAAGTCTAATTCATTTGTATAGCGCTTTTCACAAAATACATCATTTCAAGCAGCTTTAAAGAAAGTAAAGTAGTTGATGTAGTTTTAAGAGTTTATTAGGCAAGAATGTAGTTGTTTAGATTTAAGATATAAATAGACTTAAGATAAAATAGTGCCTATTCAAAACATGAGATATAATTCGTCTTGGGTAAATCTAACAGACAATCTTTGGTCTCATGAATCTATTCATTGTTCCAGAGCAAATAGTTTTAGTAGTATTTAATAATAGTATGTGGTATTGAGAAACTCGCTCAAAGCAATTTAGAGATTCAAATATTTATCGGTTTTGTTCAAAGCAAGAGTAAGATTCGTAAAAAGTATTAATAAAAATAAGATTGGATGCCACTGGTCTAAAAAGGTCTAGTGCTCAGGCACACATTACTGTTAACATTACTGAAGCAACCTTAGGTTGCAAGCTAAATGTAACGCTTAGCTTAACATTGTTTGTAATGTTAAGAAGTGCAGCCATCTGGATACTTAGGCCACATTGAAAAATGTATCAAAAACATCATCAAAGATATGGTGTCTGGAAATAATGCAAGAATGATGCTAGACCTTCAGACTTTGACTGAAATCAACTGATGTAACAGTTTGTTTGTAGTCGACAAAGTCATTTCTCCTCTAGTTTGCACAGGTGTCCTAGCAGAGTAACCACGGGTGAATCATGTTAACTATGAACATGATCCACTAACGGCTCACAGCCAAGAAGATCAACATTGACATTTTCAAACCTAACAAAATTTTACGTTAAATATTTTGCTTATGTAAAGCCTGTTTGTGAAAAATTCCATTTGCTTTTGTCATCTAATGCCACAACATTCATACATTTTTAAGTGTAACCTAAGTGTCCAAATACTTCTGTGGTCACTGTAGTAGCCTTTAGAAGTAATTGGCTACCGATGACCTCAGAGAGAGGGAGAGAGAGAGAGAGAGAGAGAGAGA
>NW_015557114.1:225176-231695 GCF_001515605.1 Sinocyclocheilus anshuiensis | reverse complement strand
GAGAGAGTGAGAGAGAGAGAGAGAGAGAGAGAGCGAGAGAGAGAGAGGGAGACATAGAGAGAGAGAGAGAGAGAGAGAGACAGGAAGAGGCCCCTTAGAGAGAGACTTGCATAAGCAGTCTATTACCACAGTTTCCCAGCAATGTCAGTTTTGGACAAAATGGGGGAGAATCATGACTGTGTTTCTCTGTGTGACTGGGGACTGTCCAATAACAGACATGTAAAGACTGGTGGAAGAAATTGGAGAAATTTGCCACACACTGCCTATGTCCACATTCTCATCTGAATGATGGAAGTGCAATCAGTCCTTTAGATTAATCCTATCCCCTCTCATTTCAAATGTATAGGCTGAGAACTAAACTAAACCAGAAGTAATGCATTTCTAATAGCTCGCATACAACTGCTGTGACAGATTAATAAGTAAAGGGTCACAACGGTGCGGTAATGCGTCAACAGATCCTCATGCCGAATGACAGATCTGCACGTTTGATATCAAAGGTTTGATATACAGTGACTGCTGTTCATGCTGATGTCTTAATACTAGCACTCGGCACGGGTGAGTGATGTTTTTGTTTTCACACAGCCGTTTAACCTGTCACTCAACCTCCACCTTGTCACACGACGAGCAATGAATTCGTAAGTTGGAAACAGGGGCCGGCATTATCCAACCTTATTACAAAGTAAAGATGGGTGGGTGCGGCCTGTTGGGAGCAATAACAAATTGTACCGCTAAAATAAATCTCAGCAGCCATCAGGCAAACTCCGCATTAATCCACACTAATCCTTGCAGTCCATTCACATGTCAGGCCCAAATGCTGCATCCATTATGCCAAAGAAGCCCCTAACTGGGACTTAAGAGTGAGTGAGTAAATTCTTCTCCAAAAATGAAAACATGCTTGAGTTGTGTTAGAGAGATTATGCAGAATCAATTGACAAAAGACAAGGCTGTTGACAATGGTTGAAAATGTGCCAGTGAATATAAATGCTGTCATGCTGTTTTGGATCTGTATTACTGTGCCTGGTAGTAGTTTTATCATGAAAGTAAATAATGTTTTTAAAAGATTTACATAATTATTTTGGTTTGTTTAATTGCTAACATCAAAAATCATTACAATATATAGGGTACAACAGGGCTAAAGGAACACCATAAGGAAAATTTGCTACAGTAGTAACAATAAATATATTTTATTACATGACATGATTAATACCTACCATATTTTTCATAATAAACATGGGATTTATCTCTAAGGTGGAGACTTCATTTATTAAAAGCTATTGATTATTTGTGACCCTGGACCATAAAACCAGTCATAAGTGTCAATTTTTCGAAATTGAGATGTATACATTGTCTCAAAGCTGAATAAATAAGCTTTCCATAGATGTATGGTTTGTTAGGATAGGACAATATTTGGCTGAGATACAACTATTTGAAAATCTGGAATCTGAGGGTGCAAAAAAATCAAAATATTGAGAAAATCGCCTTTAAAGTTGTCCAAATGAAGTTCTTAGCAATGCATATTACTAATCAAAAATTAAGTTTTGATATATTTACAGTAAGAAATTGACAAAATATCTTCATGGAACATGATCTTTACTTAATATTCTAATGATTTTTGGCATAAAATAAAAATCAATAATTTTGAGCCATACAATGTATTGTTGGCTATTGCTACAAATATACCCCAGCGACTTAAGACTGCTTTTGTGCTCCAGGGTCACATTCAAATCTAACTATGTCATGTCAACAAATGTAAAAGTAAGACCGCTATTTATCATCATGTCAATTACTTTGCCTTTAGCCCCATCAACAGGGGCGCTTTTTAACCCAAATTCCATACATATATATTCAGTTTTTGAAAAACTGTTAATTTAATTACCTTGAACAAAACTGAAAATCATTAACAAGACCTTTGTTTGAAAACACATTTTCTTATTTTTACTTTCCACATCAATCTATATAATACTTTTAAAAACATTAAACATCAACCTAAAGAGTTCAGAAGGACTAGCTTCAAAGGATCAACCAATTCTTACCTGTATAATGAAATTTGGATGTTTAAGTGCTGCGGTGAGATTTTGTGCCATCTAGTGGTTAAGTAAGTAAGTAAGTAAGTAAATAAATAAATTAATAAATGCACCTTTTACCCTGGTGTCCCTTTAAAGCACTCCAAAAAAAAAAAAACCCTTTCCTAATAATGGCCATCCAAGATATAGACGAGTTAGTTTCTTCATTGCTCTATTATGAATAGAGAACTCATTCTTTAGCCGTAACCAGCGGTTTAAGTGAAAACCGTCTTAATAATGAATTTGTTACAAACACATAGTTTTTCACTTAACAAGCTGTTAACTGATGGACTGGAGTGCTGTGGATTATTGTGATGTTTTTATCAGCTGTTTGGACTCTCATTCTGACAGCACCCATTCACTGCAGAGCATCCATTGGTGAGCAAGTGATGCAATGCTACATTTCTCCAAATCTGATGAAGAAACAAACTCTACATCTTGGATGGCCTGAGGGTGAATGCATTTTCAGCAAATTTCAGTTTTGGGTGAACTTTTCCTTTAACCCCATTGTCTGCTGTGATTTTGTGAGTTAAACCCAGAAATCTTAAATTGTATTTTAACATCCCTTGTTGAACTATGACCTACTTGATACGGTTTGTGAAAGCAACATGTTAAGTGTGAGAAATTCAGAATGAAGCCAGGCATAATGAACGTAATGTAGATTAGAGTTTGATGGTTTGGCCTTTCCAAAATAGGATTGCACATTGAAGGACGGAGTCAGGGGAAACTGTGTCATGTTTGAATGGATGCAATGCTAATGCACTGCCCTTTAGACCTGTTTTTGAAGTGTGGTCTGTCCAATCTGACTAATCTCATCACATCACTGCCATTCGTGGACAGATGCCCTCTATCAACAAAACAAGACTCCCGCCTCGCGCTGAGAGGATGAGAGACTGAAGGACTTAGGTAGATAAAAGTGAGGGAGAAAAATGGTTTTCTTTGCATTCCCTTCAGAAAAACACAAACTGGCACCATACGTACAGGCGGAACTGAAGTGCAGCACCTCAGCGGTGAATGGTGATAATTGCCAGATCGTGAAAGACAACATTACCTCTGAGTGGTTTGGATGCCATTCAAAAGTGCAGGGTGCAATTAAGCATGACTGAAATTCCTGCTCGCTGCCAACAATTAGACCTCCAACAAGGGCATCCAGCTCTCAAATGATGCTGCGGCGCGTCTGACTCACCTTAGGGAGCACCTGAAATCCACAGCTGCATGAGTCATGAACAACAAAAGGCTGATGCAAATAACAAAGCAACACAACAGAGCTGAAAAATATGGCAGATCAAGAAAGATATCACATGCTTACAGAGTTAAACAATCCCACCTGCTTATGGCATTATAAGTACATTGAGCCTTTCCATTTCTAACCAAAAGAATAAAGCTGAGATTTGAGTCTGGCCTCGCCAAAAGAAGCACAAACGGTTCAGCATTCAACAAAACAGCTTTAAATAAAATTGCACTGGTGCCCACGTTGAAGTAGAATTTCAAAATTCACAAAGGCAACAGTAAATAGCAGGCTAAATATGGCCTTGTTAAAAAAATGCTTGTCAAATGGGTTCCTGGGAGCCAGCCGACCCACTCTGAAAAGGAAGAGTCAAATAAACTCAGCCACAGCTGTGTAGGGTTTTTACATCCTGAATATTTCATATCCAGTGTAATCCAGAAAATGACTTCATGAACAACAAGGGCTTTTAGTCGTTCTCAGTTTTACCCTTTTAGATACAGTTTTTTAATGGTTATTTTAAGTAAGTCTAAGAATCAAAAGGTTATGCTTTAATTTAAGGTGCCCTTGATACAGTGTAATTATACAGTTAATTACTGAGTAATATTAATTAACGGCGTGTATACTTACTTTAGGGTTAGGATTAGGGTTTGGTTTAATGTTAGTCACTTTTAATCATGAATAATTGACTGTTATTAGTAAAGTAAGTACGTGTAACAAGGACACTGTGAAATAAAGTGTTATCATGTTTCATTATAAATGTAAAGTTATTTTTAGTATTATTATGTAGTATTAAAATTTTTATTAATATTTTGATTTAGTCTTCTGATATTTTCTGTTTTCATTTTAATTTTAGCTTACTTTTTTGTACTTTTGTTATGTGCTTTTGCCATTTTTATTTTAATACATTTTTTCATTGTTTTTTTTTTAATTTTTTATATTACTATTGAGATTTAATTTTCTATTTCAGTTTTAGTTTTTAATTTAGTTTTTAATTTTAGTGCTTCAAATTCAACTTATTTCAGGTAGTGTCCACGGCAACATTTCTAATTTTCATTTAGTTTTTCTTCTAATATTTGTATTTTATATAAGCTTTATTCCGGTTAACAAAGATGTTTTTAATAGTTTTGTTAAGGATAATAACCTTGATTAATGTGCTGGAAAGTGTTGTTGCTGGTTGACATACTGAAAATTAGAAATGAAACATTTTTGTTAGTTTTTTTCATTGTTACACGGTTTTAATGATGAATAAAATATGAAACGGTCAGAATTTTTATTGTGGTTTATCGTCGGGTCCCTAACTGAGAATCATGATAAAAAGGTGATTCTTTTGTTTTTAGGTGCAGATGTAAACTTAAACTGCAAAAATCTTGCCAAAGTAACTTTATTCCAAAATGATCACTAACCTAAATCTTATAATGTGCTGTTTTGTGCTATTATGTAACCATGTGTTAAAAGCCACCGGGTCTCTGAACTTGTAACACAGATTAAGTGATTTGAACAGTGCATTAAACGTCTAGTCTTCATCCACATCCATGCTCTTTAATAAAAGCAAGAAAAGAGGCCGTATCTTCGCATGTCACATGCACCCTACAGTCCGACTGAAAAATCGATGACTCACTCAAAACAAGAGCAACAGTTTCCAGAGGAGAAAAAAATGAATAA
This sequence comes from Sinocyclocheilus anshuiensis, assembly GCF_001515605.1. NCBI lineage: Eukaryota > Metazoa > Chordata > Actinopteri > Cypriniformes > Cyprinidae > Sinocyclocheilus > Sinocyclocheilus anshuiensis. Next base: position 226,742 of record NW_015557114.1, on the reverse strand, counting down.
ATATAAAACTGAAAACAGCTGCATGAACCTCGCTCAGTTCATGCAAGAGCAAAGCAAACATCTATGTTCTTGTTCTTACAGTATGTAAATGATCGAGATGCAGAGGCAGAAACGGTCACACGATTCTCTCAATATTCATTGGTTTATCGCATCAGTCAAAGAGAATCAGTATTCATTGAAAGTCACATCTCCAATCTTAATACAATCCAATCCAACTCCCTCACAGAGAGGTCAAAACACACTGTACTTTGTTATTCTGACCTTAAAACGTGCACAACCCACAGTCTTTGGGAACACATTTTGTATACATTGAATCTCACGCTATAGGAACAGTGTTTTGTTGAACCACGGCAACAATCTGTGTCATTTTACATAGATGATTTGTTCTCGCAGTGCTGAGGTATACACAAAACTAAATTCGCCAGTCGCGGTTGAGGTTATTTAAAGCTGCTGTATTTTTAGATCACTGGCTTTTTTTTCTTTTAGCACTTTTGCATTGCCAGTGAAATATTTATAATGGTCCCAACCTCTAAGCTAAGACCTCTCAACCTTGCACATGGGGAAAAAAATTCCACTTCCAGCCCGGAGATCAAAGTCACTGAAGTGCAAGCTCTCATTCAGCCAAACAATGTCCACACCACTGGCATCAGAGGACCATAACTGGGTTGTTCTATATCCTGTGATGGAGAGTCGTCGGGACGGAGATATAACATTCTCAGACAGTAATAGCCATGGGGGGATCCACAAAGAGTTGGATGGGAGGATATTTCTCTCTCCTTGTGATTGTCTTCGAATCTGACACACTTCAGCCTAAGGCGGCGGTTCTTAACTGGTTTTGCTTCAGGACCCCGGTTTTACATTGGACATTGAGTGATGATGACCTAACACGGTAACAAAACTGTTTAACAACAAAAAAAATGAAGTGTACAAAAACTGACATTTTACATTTAATAGTTGTCTTATTGGTTACCAGTGTTGGGTAATAACTGATTACATCAAATCTGGATTGTAATTAGATTATATTACGTTTTAAAATGCTCATAATCAGATTACAGTTACTTTTTTCTGGAATGCATGAATACATGTGATGAAGGGGTTCCCAAACTTTCGACCTAAAATATTTACTTGAAGTCCCCCTGAGATTTAAAGTTAATAATTTAACAACACATTTTCATGTTCTGTGATGTCTGTTAATTGTCATACATTTCTCTTAGTTTTTTTTATAACAATAATATTAATATTTAAAATAATCTGTAACTTTATGTCAAAAGTAATCCAAATGTAGTCAGAATACATTACATAAAATGAGTAATCATGATTACATAACTGACTACAATTTTCATCATGTAATTTATAATCAGTAACTACCGACTACAGTTTGTAGGTAATCTACCCAGCACTGTTGCACTGTAAAAAAAAAATCCGTAAAATTTACGGTAAAAAACGGCAGCTGTGGTTGCCGGAATTTTACCGTAAAAAATACAGTAGCACCATTTTAGGTTTTACGGTTTTAACTTAAATTTACAGTTAAATACTGTACTTTCATTAACTGAAATAATGTTAATA